>NW_006295824.1:2451368-2464275 GCF_000327345.1 Myotis davidii
GACTAGAACCTGGTGACTGAACTTGACTGAATAACCTAGCGAGGGAACATGGCTACAGAACCTGGCTGGAGAACCTGGAAAACCTGGCTGGAGAGCCTAGCAAGAGAACATGGGCACAGAACTTGGCTGGAGATCCTGGACAGAACTTGGCTGGAAATTGTGGCTAGAGATCCTGGCAAGGCTGCTGATCAACTGAACGCTGTCTCCATGTCATTCCTTCTTTGCCGACTCCGTCCACACCTTTGGGGACCCCTAGACCTGCTGGGGTTGGACCCCGGCATCTAAAAAATAATGCAGGAATTATAAAAGCAATAGCTAGACAACCATTTTTGCTTATACTTTTTGTTTAATTATTGTACAATTTAACTTTTGTTTTAATTCTCAAATTTTTCTTACAAAGGAAATATCTCTCGTGACGTGACATTTTAATTAATTAATTTATATTTTATTGATATTAGAGAGCGTGGAAGGAGAAAGAGAGAGACATCAATTTGTTGTGTCACTTATTAATGCATTCATTGGTTGCTTCTTACATGTCTTGACCTGAGATTGATCCCATGAACTTGGCTTATTAGAGCAATGCTCTAACCAACTGAGCTACTTGGCCAAGGCTCAAGACATTTTGATTTTATAAATATACATGGTTTGGTATAATGGAAGTTCTGATCTCTATGAATCAAATAGTATATATTAGGTCTGCTTTGACATTCTCTGAAATTCTATTTGAACTACACACTATTTTATATTGACATTTCTCTACTTGTTAATTATATATATACTAGAGGCCCGATGCACAAAATTCGTGCATTCAGGGAGAAGGTTCCTCAGTCCAGCCTGCACCCTCTCACAGTCTGGGAGCCCTTGGGGGATGTCCGACTGAAGGTTTAGGCCCGCTTCCCTGGGGAGCGGGCCTAAGCCTTCAGTCGGACATCCTTAGTGCTGCCACAGAGGTGGGATAGGCTCCCGCCACCGCCGCTATGCTCTCCAGCCATGAGCCCGGCTTCCAGCTGAGTGGCGCTCCCCCTGTGGGAGCGCACTGACCACCAGGGGAAGCTCCCGCATTGAGTAGGATAGGGCCGAAACAAGCTCTCCAACATCCCCCGAGGGGTCCCAGATTGCGAGAGAGTGCAGGCCAGGCCGAGGGACTCTACCTGTGCAAGATCAGGGCTGGGGAGAGACCGTGGAAGGGCTCTAGGGCATGTCCAGCCCATCTCGTTCAGTCCCGATAGGCCGAACCCCAGCAGAAAGCTAACCTACCAGTCAGAACATCTGCCTCCTCGTGATCAGTGCACATCATAGCAAGTGGTCAAGTGGCCTTAGCATATCATTAACATATTACACTTTGATTGGTTGACCAGACACTCAGCATATTAGGCTTTTATTACATATACTAGAGGCCTGTTGCATGAAGAGATTTGTGCAATAGGCCTTCCTTTCCCCTGGCTGCTGGCACCGGTTTGCATGGGGTCCAGGCCTTTGCTCTGGCCGACTTGTGGCAGGAGCCAGCCCCAGGGCTGTGAGGCCTCGCTGCTCTGCTGGCCCCAGGGCCATGAGGCCTCACTGCTCCACCGGCCCTGGAAACCTCAGGCCTCGCTGCTCCGCCAGCCCTGGGGAAGTGAGACCTCACTCCACTGCTTTGAGCCTACGTATGCAAATTAACTTCCATCTTTGTTGGCAGTTAATTTGCATATCATGCTGATTAGCCAATGGGAGGCATAGCAAAGGTAGGGTCAATTACCATGTTTGTCTATCATTAGATTAGCTTGCAGAGAGGAAGGGAGATGGAAAGAGAGACAGAAACATCAATGATTAAAGAGAATAATTTATCTGCTGCCTCCTGCATGCCCTCTACTGAGGATGAGTTTACAACCTATGTATATGCCCTGACTGGGGAAACAAACCATGACCTCTTGGTTCATAGGTTGACACTCAACCATTGAGCCACACTGGCTGGCACTAATTCTAATTTATAAGTTGTCTAGATATAATACTTGAATGTGGATTATTTCTTTGTTTTCACGGTGCTTTTTATTCTGTTTGTAAAGTATGTTTATATACTATGATATCTTCCCCAAAATTTAGAAAAAGTATCATTTTATATATGTCATGCTATTATTTTAAGTTCTTTAAGGAGAAAGTCTCAAAAGAGAAGGAAAGTGTTTGTCTGTTATATGTACCAATAAAATACATCGATATCTATGTACTTTATAGAGACTACAAGGAAATGAATACATGGACCAGTAGACACTGATTTTCAACTTTGATTTTATTTTCACCTTGGGAGTTATATCAAGTTTGTATATTTCACAGTACTTTCAGTGCACTGCTGTTCTTCTTTTCAGTTTCATCTAGCAACTATTAATCTTCTTCTTTTATATGTTAAATCCTTAGAGAAAAAAATATGAATTCTAAAAAGATAATATTACCCCCACAAGTATCTCTATTTGATATATGGATGCTGAGTACACACTCAAGAGTCATCTTTAATGCAAATTCTTAGCCAATAATATTACTAGCATCTGCTTCCATGATGCTTTTTGATATAAATTTTAGAATCTAAATATCAACACATTAAGTGTCTGGAGAGTTGGTTGTAAAGGGGAAATTTTATATTCTTTAAACATTCTGTTCAAATAAACATTTATGTCAGCTACTTGGTGAAATTTAACAGTCTGAATAAGAGAGTTCATTCCTGCCATTTCCTCAAGAGGCATTTCCCCAGGTGTTACTTTTGATTTAGTAAACATTGTCCTACCACTAATATTTTCTAGCCCTTCTTGTATTTCTGATTGAAATAAAACTTTGAACAGGCTGTAGTGAAGAAAATAAAAGAAATAAAAAACTCTAAGAGACTAGATGGCCAGGAACTTAATAGGCATAACTACTATCGAGTAGTTTCAACAAAAGACAAATTATTAGGCACAAGTGAGATTACAGTTTTCTGAATATCCTTGTATAATGCAAGGTTAAATTCCATTGGAGGGTTAAAATTTATTGATTATGACTTACATCTTAATGAAGAGATGAATTAAGGATAGTTAGAAAGCTATATGATGATACATTTCCTTCTCACACATCCCCACAAAAAATAAACTTAAATGTAAGTCTCCTAGCTGTCTAAAAATGATTAAGAATGCATTTATGATTTAAGTTGAATCAATAAATATATTTAATAACATCTTAAGGTCATGCACTTTTGACCAAGCTGCAGGATTAATGAATAATATAAATTTTACTCTGAATATACCATTAAAAATCACCTTGTCTAACACTCT
This sequence comes from Myotis davidii, assembly GCF_000327345.1. NCBI lineage: Eukaryota > Metazoa > Chordata > Mammalia > Chiroptera > Vespertilionidae > Myotis > Myotis davidii. The sequence goes on from NW_006295824.1 coordinate 2,454,644, forward strand.
CATTTTATTGTGAAGGATACTGAGACTCATACCAAGTGCATTGCTGAAGATCAACTAAGAAAACCTTAAATTAATATCATTTAAGACTTTTAGATTTTGAGACTCTGATATAGATCTCTTTCTCTTCATATATTTTAGCAAAGTATCCTAAGTATAGTAATATCTTTAAGTAAATTTATTCTAATTCTAATATATTTCTTCTGAATGTTTTCTCTAAAAATTTAGAAAACTAAAATTAGCAATGAGGTACAATTACAAATTCTAAATATCTGTGGATATCTTCCATATTTTAAATTAAACATTATGCATCCTTGAAGCAATGTTTTCTGTTTGAATACAATAAAATATTTTTCATAATTAAAAAAGCACTTATTTTTATTTATAATTTGACTGCCAGTATCATTGCCTGTAAATTACACATAGTTTCAAAAAAGAATTTCCAATTTACTAGTGAGTCCTATTATAATTCATTTTAGGTTATAATATATGATTATGTAATTTATAGAAAAATAATATTCAAATATGGAATTAGAGTCGAAAGGTGACATAGTAACAGATATAAAGAAAAGAAAATTGTACCACTATTGAAATTTAGTGATAATAAAAACAACAATGTGTTGTAGAAACATTTTTCTGATAAACAGGTATAAAGTTGCCGTAAAAAAAGTCTATCTGTATAAAGAAAATCTATAGAAATTCTAAGGGAAAATAAAAATATATCCTTGATCTTCAAATAAATATTGAGTGATTCTCTTCTGTGTTTTAGCACTTGGATTATTTTTCCGAAAAAGCAGAAATTAAAGATTGAGAGCAAGAAGATAGGGAATTCAGATGAAATAAAAAAGTGAGTCATTACAGAGGATTTCTGAAAGGTCTCTTTATAATTACATTGCTTTGGAGAAAAGAAATTGAGAGTTCATTGATCTAATATATCTTTATTTAGATTGCACACTGTAAGTGAATGAAACAGACATAGACATCTATTTATTAGAAAGTGCTAAGTAATAGACTATTTTAATTTCTAGTGTTGTTAAATTTTGCTGCATTAACATTATAGAAGAGTTTCATTGAGTAAAAAGTAAGACTTCACTTCTGACTTGGTAATCTCAGAAGTAAATAAACTCATGTGAAGTCAGCCCCTATTTCTGTATAACAGTCCTAACGGTTTGCCTAAGCCTCATGCTTATAGATAAGATCCAATTCCTGATGGATAACACATTCTGTTTTAGTGTTGTACTTGAGAATAATCCTACATAATAAAACGCTAATATGCAAATTGTCCCTACGGGCTAGAGTTCAACTGATCAGGAGTTAGACGTGTGCTGACCACCAGGGGGTGGTGCAGAACATGGCGGGCATTGGCGACGGGGCAGGTGCCGGAAGCCGGTCCATCCTTGCTGCTTATGGAGATAACAAAAGTCCTAACCTTCGGAATAGAATGGATAGGATTAAAATCAAATGGTATAAATACAGATGTAACAGGAGAATAAAAAAAGAGAACCTGGCTAGGCTGCTGATCAACTGAACGCTGTCCCCTTGTCATTCCTTCTTCGCCGACTCCGTCCAAACCTTTGGGAACCCTTGGGCCTGCTGGGGCTGGACCCCAACAGGCAGGCGGCTGGGGGAATGGAGGTCCCCAGCAGGCAGCCGCCAGGGACCCTACCCGCACATGATTTTCATGCACTGGGCCTCTAGTGTAACTATATTTTTCTAGCATAAGAATCTACATTAAAGGACATTGTAGAACATAAGCAACTCTTTAATGAAGATAATACCATTGTTTCCTATTTATTTATTTTGTCCCTTGTCTGTGTGTTTCATTGCTGTTGTTTTGCCTCCTAGTTCTGAAGGAGAGCACCTGATAATAAAACAAATATCTTACCTCCCTGAGAGCAAGTGTAGAAGAAATAAAGTGATGGACAACTTAAAATAATGCATCTTTTTTTTTTTGGTATGCATACCTTTTACAAGTCTCTGCTTTCACAACACATTTAGTGGAGGGTTTTGTTTTGTTTTGTATTGTTTTAAATCCTCATCTGAGCATATACTTTTCATTGACTTTAGAGAGAGGGAGAGAAGAGAGAGAGAGAATCATCAATGAGAGAAGGAAGCATCGATGGGTTGCCTCCTGTCTGCATCCTGACCAAAGAACTAACCTGCAACCCAGATATATGCCCTGACTGGGAATCGAGCCTGCCACTTTTAGGTGTACAGGACGACACTCCAAACAACTGAGCCAACTGGCCAGGACAGACATTCAGTATTTCTCCAGTTATATATGGATATTGGTTCTGAGGACTAGACCATCCCATGGATTGAGCATCAGACCTATGACTTACTCTGTCCTAAGAATCCTGAAATAAGTCAAGGTGAAATGTCTGGAACATTCTTCCTAAATATCCACCACAAAGGACACTTGTGGCCACTAATCCATTCATAATTGAGCATAAGAGTATCTATCCTGCCTGGGATATAGGTCCTGTGATGGCTGCATGCAGAAAACTTCCTCGGGATCTCAAATAGCTTCAACACTGGCTTCTAGAAACAGAGTATATTACCCACTTCTAGAGATAAATATATTTTAGGTGAAAACAAACAAAGAATCCTATCCTTGTTCTACCAACTAATTTAGATGAGCAGACTTAGGAGTAAAATACTTCAGATGCAGTGTTTTTTTTCAAACAAGGAATTATGGCCTACAGTTTCTATTTGTTATCATTATTGCACCAGAGTTAAACACAGTAATAATAATTTTAAAAATATCGAAAAGGTTTTTTGAGGACCAAGACAGAGTAGAAATTATTAGGTTGGTGACAAAAATGAAAGAATTACACAATATGATGACATGGCCTACAGATGCCATGCAAGTTTCTGACAGCAAGCTTCCTATTATGTATACATTGTACATCTTACTCTGGTTATCTCTCTTTATAGTTCTACAAGGTATTTAAATTTTCTGCTCTATTGCTATATGTGTGCTAAAATTGCTATAGCATAAGTCAATAAATAAAATTACACTAAAGGGTTCAAATCCCTGAATAGATTTAGCATGAGAGTTAATAACTACGGAAGATTAGAATATAGGCCTTATATATTGGATAATGTGTATTTTTCAATATATGTTAATTTAATTTTTCTAACTCTGTTCCATACATGTCTTCTTCCCAAATTTTCCCTGATTAACTGCCTCCTTCCTTCTGAATGTTTACTAAATAGTAACAGTGACAAAAGTTTCACACGATTTTCTTATGAACTCACAAATAAAATAACCATGCATATCTCTTTGCTTGGAATGGTCTACGGTGAAAAAATATCTGCCAGGTTGAAGTAAGAATGTCAGTGAATTCATTTGAGAGAGTAGGGAGGGAGGCTGTTGAATCAAGTTGTTTTTTTCAAAGGTAGAAAAACTTGTCAATCTACAATAGAAGTAGCCCTGCCATCTGAAAGATCAATGGAATATAGAACTTCCTCTAAACTGCCATGGAGACTCAAACCGTGGTGACTGTATAGTTTGCATTCACCTAAAAGTAACAATACAAAGCCTTCTTGGCTTTAAAGTGGTCCCCTATTGTCAATGACACAAAATAATATTTCCCCCATATATCTGGCATCTTATAGAAAATTAAAACTCAGTGGTCATAAAGGGGGAAAACACATCACATTTCAAGGAAAGAATGTCTGAGAGAATTGGCTTTATTGCAAGGTTAATGTTTTTCTAGTATCACATATGCTAAATTTCAAAGACAGAATGAAGATTAAATAGTACTTTTGAGGAAACAATATGCAACACCTGTTTGAGAAAGAGTTCTATAGTGAACTCTTTCAACAAAGAGCCATACTTCATTCATAATGCAGATAGATTACTGGTCCTGACAGTTCCACATGACTACCTCTGGCAATTCTGGGCAAATCCACACTGGTTTCCTGATTATATGCAAATGTATTTATTATTAATTATCTTATTATAAAATATTAAATATGGATTGCAATTTATCCTAAATTACTGTAGATTAAGACTCCTGATAGTGACTCCATATTTTTTGCATTACTTTATTTTTTATTGTTGACAGTATTTCAGATGTCCCCCATTTCTACCTCTTTGCTGCAGTCTTTAATTTTCCTTGTTAATTTTTGCCATCTTCAATTGCTAAGAACTTTCTTTCAGTTATTTTTAAAAACCTGTTATATTCTATACGATGATATTCTAATTGGTTATACATTTTCTTATAACACATACATAAATTCTTTTCTTTGATGCGGCTGTGCTATGGTTATTAGACTCTTTTCCTCTTACTCTGACATGTTCTGTGTAATCCTGTCAGGTGGTTCTTTTATTTTACCTTTATAGACCTTCTAGGCCTTATTAATAGTAATATTGCTTCACCTCTGGAAATTAAATTTATATGGTCAACATTATTGCCTACTTTTTTCCTGATTCATGTATTTATTTCTCATTCATTCAACAACCACAATATCTACCATGATGTAATGTGAGGCTCCTAAGATGAGTCAGATGTGGACATTGTTCCCAATGCCATATTCTTATTTCCATCCCACTCCACATCTACCCTCACTTGGACTATCAGTAGTTTTAGGAATTACTTTCATGTTCTTTCTTTCCTTCTGCCTTTCCCAAGGACACTGCTTGATGTTTTCTCTACGTTTATTCACAGTTAATAATGACACATGTTTACCAAACACAATGTATGTGATCAGTAATTATGCTTTTCACACAATTTCTTTATCTAGCTCAATAATAAATATAAGATAAATAAAATCTACCCTATTTTATAGATAGAAAAACAATAATTTAGACATATAAAGTGACTTCTCTGAAGTCAAACAAGAGAGTAAAAAAGCAAATCCAGGACTCATATATATGATTGAACAAGTCTAAAATTCACAGCTTCCTTACTGGCTGTCTACTGAAAACTTATTAGATGTCCCCATATTCACCTTGTTTCTAGTAAATATGTCAATCACACCTATTTATTGTTTCATGCATTTTAATTTACATCCTGTTTAGATGTACAAAGTCTTACTACTTATCTGTACCCAGCACAATCTAGCTTAGATCTTAATAAATAATATTTCCATTAAATATTTATATTTTCATGAATTAAGCAGTTTTCTTTTTAAAGTAAAATATAGTAATTCTAAATCTATACAGAATGTAGTCCCATTTTCTTCTTTTATCTCAATAATTCAGTGGTGCATTAATTAAACACAGTTTTATGATTTGGGGTCTTACAAACAGGAAATCTGTATATAAGAATTGATGAGTTTGAAAACAGAATCTGTCAGTGTTTTACATGATTCACTCAGTATTCTAACTAAAAAGATATTTAGGTAAACGAAATAATGAATTCACTCATTTTGCTAGTATATTATAGCAATGAGTAATAAAAGTAAATGTGGTCTCCTCTGATAGACAAGAATAGCAGCTATTTTCTAATGGATCAATTTCTTTATTACAGAAAAAAAGCTATTAGTAAGTCATCTAAAAACAATACATTTATTTGGACTTAGCAAAATAATCAGTGCAAGAATCAATAGTTAATGACAATATAATACCAAATTACCATTTATTATATACATTTGATTATGAGTGAACTTTATAGAACCAAGCAAGCCAAATAGCCACCACAGAACGCTTTTTGTTCAACTGGAATAATAGGGTTGAGCTATATTCTTAATCTTTTTTGTTCCAAATATCTGTTCCCTGCATAAAGGAAAAAAAAAAAAAGAACTAGTTTTTGTTTGAGGTTGAGTTAACAAATTATCAAATTTGTGTTGAATCTGGTGATTTGGTATATATTTGTTGTTAATTATACGGGGATCCAACTGGGAAATTGAAGTCAATGTCAAATTAAGGTACCCCGCCCCATACTACTGTGAAATAGAGCCTTCTATGGGAATACCTTATTTATCTTTATAAATCAGTCAACTTTCTTTAGGAACATAAAGATGTAAAACCTTGATTTAAAATTTCATCAGTCCAGCTGGTGTGGCTCAGTGTGGGCCCATGAACCAAGAGGTCGCCCATTAGGGTCCTGGTCAGAGCATATGGCCAGGTTGCAGGTTCAATCCCTGGTAGGGGGTGTGCAGGAGGCAGCCAATCAATGTTTCCCTCTAATCCATGTTTTTATCTCTTTCTCTCTCTCTCTCTGAAATAAATAAAAACATATATTTAAAAAATGTTATCAATTCCCATTTTGGTATCTACTATGCAGCCTACATATCCATAAACTATGGATGTTCAAAGGCATATGATTTTAATTTCTTCTTCCACTTTCATTACAAAGAATGACAGCCCCAGCTTTCCCACAAAGAAAACTCCTCAGCTCCTTTCACTCTGATTAGCCTTAAAAATATTTGTGATTGACTATATAGCCATTTCCCAATTATTGAATCTAAGCACTAGTCTTAAGAGAAAGAGCGTACCTTATATTCAGCTTAGTCACAAATTCAGTTCTCACTTTTGAAACTAAGTTATAATGCAATGTGCAGGTTGTATTTATTCAACATTGCTTCCAATTCACACCTACACAGAGGATTTCTTCTGTGAATTCCAAAGCAATATCCTTACAGTAGCATCCTGGATAAGAATCAGAGCTGGTCCTTCCTAGCCTTCTCATCCAAAAGATAGGATATAGTAATCTCATGGGCAGTAGGGAATTGCCCAGTAATGCTTGGCAAGGAAAGGCCAAGCAGATGTGAAGGGTAATATTAAAGCGAGCAGAAAAGCTGGATCAAGTGTCAGCACTCCAAAGTTATGAGGCAGAGACTACAGAAAGTTTGAATTCAGCAGCTGCTCCCAGAGGTGTGGCACAAGAGGAACCTGCAACATTGCACACTCACATTGTCATGGACTGGTGACCGAGGAATGACCTAGCAGGCTTTGGAGAATTTCTAAAGCATCAACCTTCACTAGTTATTAAAAGAAATGTACAAGCCTCAAAAACACACACATGAGCAACACGCACAAAAAAAGCCTCTTTCAACGTCTTTGCTGCATTTTGAGTTTTCCGTGGTAAAAAAGTGACTCAATTTCTTAAAACATAAAACAGTGAGAAAAATACAAGTATCTGAAGGAAAAAAAAAACACGTGCCAGAGTTATCTATGAATATATATCTATTTTAGATTCAGACATATTGTTGTTTAATAATTACTGAGTGTTTTATCATTAAAGCACTAGATCCAATGAATCTCAGAGGGAAGGAAGTGATGGGTGGGTGGGATGGAAGTGATCAACCAAAGAACTTATATGCATGTATGCATAACCCAATAGGGTGGTGAAGGCCTGGGGCGGAGGCTGGGGGGCGGACGAGAATGGATCAATCAGGGGAAAAGGGGGACATATTTAATACATTTAACAATAAAGATTAAAAATAAAAATATTTTCCTATATTAAGTCATGAAAAATTAACTAAAAGAAAACACTAAAATTGGGACCCTTCCTACTTGTCATTGGACAGAAACAAAACTCCATTTACTTTTCTTCTTTTCATGTGCACGTGCATCCATTCTTTATTTAGCCAAATTTTCCCAGAAAACTTTTTGATCAAAAGTTAGGACAAGGCTTCACCTGAGAGGTAATTCTCTAGTTCTCACTTATTGTCTTGATGGTGGCTGACAAAAGTGATGGATGAGACTGAGTAAGAGAACCAAGATTTTGATTTTTCTATAAAACTCCAATTTGCACAACAAGGGCCTAGATACAAAAAAGAAGGAGTAATTCTGGTGTACACATACACCAACCAAACTTCTGTGACTGCATATTCTAGAAGTCAATAGTTCATGAAGTCCTGAGGTCCTGATTTATACTTAGGCAAATATTTATTAACTAGGTAAATATTTTAAGAAATGAGACGCTGTGTCATATAGAATTATTAAACTGGAAAAAATAGGTGAGTAACAAATTTTTGGGATGTAACTCTAAAATGTTATGGAAAATAGCAATAGTGATTCATATAAAAAATTCAATGTCATAGTGTGCTTAGTTTTTTTAACAGTGCGTTGCTTTCCCTAAAGTTGAATTCTTACCCCAGAAATCAACTTAAATTTTAATAATTTAGCAAATGCTCTTTGAGGTAATTTTTCTCCAGGGCCCTTCTTAAGTGTGACTCAGAAGTATAATGGAGAGAGGAAATTCTTCCTACCCAGTTGTCCCAAATAGTTCCTATTTCTTATATATTTAAGGCCTGTCACCTATGTCGAGGTGCAGGGGGTTCCCATATAGGTGCTTCTCCTAAGTGGGACATGCACAGGTGTTCTGGACCATCCGCTTGAGGCTTGTGCCAATACCTTCTGGCCAGACACTTTCACAGAGACAGCACCGAGATCTGAGCCGAGCCGAAGAAATTACACACAGACAAACAGGTTAGATCCAAGCACACAGGGGGTTTATTTACCAGTTCCTGATGGGTCTCAGAGCCTGGGAAGGATCCACCCGGCGATGCTCGCTGATACACAGAAAGGGGTAGACGGCGCCATTGGCTGCTGGCTCCTTCGTCGATCCACAGTTAATTGGGCAGAGTTTCGTGCTGGGAACTGAGATGTGAGCACACACAGGTCCTCACACTCTGGCGACAGGAGAGCTATGCACTGCTGGGTGGATCAGACTTTCTTGGTTATATACCCCTCTGTAGACGTGGTCTTCGTTGGTATGTGTGTTACCAGTGGCTGCCATATGTGGATCCCCCAGGGTCTGCTAATCTATGGGTTACAAGGCTTTGGGCGTTCCCATCAGATAGGTTGTTTACCAGTACTAGTGGGGTTACAAGGGTGGATTCTTGGGTCTCACACAGTATTTCTATATCTAACATTAGGTACTATAATAATTACTATAACAGTCCACACAGGGTTACATGCTTTAAGTCTTACATTCTAAGGTCCTAACATTAAGTACCATAATGATTACTATCACACCAGTATTATCTGAAGTAGTATTTTTTCTCCACAGCTAACAAGTGAGTCTAGAAGGTGCTCTTGATCTCTGATAGTCTTATCAGCTACTTGTGTTGTGAAGTGTGATAGTGCAGGGTGAAGTGCAATGGTTCATCTAGCACTGCTAGAGATGTGATGTTACCTGCAATAGGGTGCTTCCACAATTGCATTTATTATTTTCCTCAACAGTGTTAGCAAATTAGAAACTTGATGTTTATTTTAATCATCATTGGAATATGCTTTCTCCTCAAGGGCAAAAGTGAAGAAACACAAATTCACTTAAAACTGCTTCTGTAGATGAATCCATTAAATGCCTGCCTTGCTATGATATATTTTGGTTTTGTATGGCTATCAGTGTTAAATATTTTCTGTCATTTTCTACATAATTGTTCTGGCTTTCCAACAAGTTCAGGTCATAATAGCCTTTTTATGAAAAGGATGGTATTGTTAACTCACAGGCATAAATGAATGTTTCACATAGTGATTTATTACTATACCCGAGAATAATTTCTTGAGACTAATTGATTTGTATTAAAAACAGTGTCGATTTTTTTTTCTTTGGGCATAAAAGGAAATGATCCACATCTTGCGAAAATGTTATTTGCCTAAAAAAAAATGTCAAGTTCACACAAGTTTTGCATTTTTTAATTATAATGACCTGAGAGGAAAAAAAAACCTACTT
>NW_006295824.1:2465673-2466242 GCF_000327345.1 Myotis davidii
TCTGGGGGTGGGGGCTGCTGGGGAGAGGTCAATGGGGAAAAAGGAGACTTATGCAATAAAGAATTTTAAAAAATGCTAGATTATCTGGAACAATTCCTGATAACAGCTGGAACAATTTCTGGGCATTAGGTGTGGCAAAGCCTTTTTCATATTAATATTATCCCTTTCATTTACTCTGTGAGATAAAGCCCACGCTTGGCATGGACATTATCATTTTTTACTCTTGAGTAGGTATTGGTAAAAAAAATAAAATCCTCACATTCACTTACCAAAATAATAAAGCAGCCACACACTGTTAACAATTTTATCTACTTACCTGCCAGGGAATTTTTGACCTAGTAAACCACAAATCTTATGGAGGCACACTTATTCAGGATTCTACTATGTTTCACTCCAAACTAGTGATGCATAAAATAGGATATCATCAAAAAGAAAGTAGTGTATTTCATCATTCAACCATGTAAGTATAATTTTATTATCTTACTAGAGGCCCAGTGCACAAAAATTTGTGCACCTGGGGGGAAGAGAGGGCCCCTCAGCACGGCCTGTGACCTCTCACCGCCTGGGAC
>NW_006295824.1:2467243-2481120 GCF_000327345.1 Myotis davidii
GAACGTTGGTTTCCTCCGTCACTGAAGCAAGCAAGCCTCATGTTCAGATTAAGCTGCCTGGCTGCCGGCCGCCATCTTGGCTGGCGTTTAATTTGCATATCACCCTGATTAGCCAATGGGAAGGGTAGCAGTGGTATGCTAATTACCATGTTTCTCTTTCATTAGATAGGATTTGAAATAACACTGAAGATTCTATTTATCAGTCACTAACAGCCTGTGTGCATTGACCCTCTGGAATTCTCTGCCATTCCTCCTCTTTATCATTCCCAACACCTACCCAGAAGGTTTAATTAGATAATACAACACCTAGGACTGTGCTTAAAAATATCTAGTCTTCCTTTGTTTGGCCTCACTATGATTTTGACAATAAAAGTCAGGGTTACAAATGTAACCTGGAACCTCTTCTCCAGCACTTTCCACAACACTGTTCAAACAACATATTGCATTTGCTATTGACATCTTACAGCCTGAAGAAAAAAGATATGGAGCTTCTGCCCCATGCAAGGAAGAATATGACAGCAATTGCTGTTTAGTACTTGGAGACCAGAGGCAGCTGCAGGGCTTAACAGGGTTTGCCAGGTTGGGGGAGCATAGCAATACTATGGATATGTTTAGGGAAGAAATGTTAGGTGGAGAAAACAAAATATAAGTCAAATTTCAACATGACCATTTTGCACAGTTCCCACCAGGAAGATTGAAAGGGTAATTGGTTATTATGAACTAGAGGCCCGATGCATGAAATTTGTGCATGGGTAGGGTCCCTGGGCCTGGCCAGCGATCAGGACTGATCAAGCCCTTCCAGCTGCTGGCCGGGGCCTCCCTTCCCTGGCTGCCAGCTGCTGGTCAGGGCCTTCCTTCATTTTGCACCTCCCCTGGAGGTTAGCGCACATCATAGCAAGCAATCAAACTCCTGGTCTCCCAGCTAAACTCCCATGGGGACAACTGCATATTAGGCTTTTAGATAGATAGATAGATAGATAGATAGATAGATAGATAGATAGATAGAAAAATGAAAATAAATTGGTGTGGAATGTAATGAACAAAATAAACTGATGAACAAAATAGATCCAGACATAGGTGCACAAATTTGTGCACTGGGCCCCTAGTTAAAAGATAAAAGCTCCCTGGTGACTAAAAATGTGAAAACCTCTTCTTTAAAGAGACTAAATATATATTAAATAAATAATCTTTAAGGTGTTTAAAAATTGCATGACTGAAAGATTAACTGAATCTTTCAAATGTAATTGGCTATCTAATCTTGAGTAACTGTCAATAAAAATTGTCTTTAAAATCATAAGTTCTGTCTCAAGAAACATAATGAAGAGATAACATTGCAAATTTGATGTTTATACATCCTGTGGCTAGAAAAAATTATCTGAAAAACACACAAGGTAATGTTTGCATTTTATCTTCAATTATAATCATTTGTTAACTATCATAGTTGAAAAGGCTAATATGCAATGCAAATTTGTCTCATTTTGTAAGATCTTGTGCAACATAAAATGGTCTAAATTAACCCCTAATACACTCAGTGTTTAGAGCAGTGCCTAATGTTTTATAAAGATTTTATTATTACTTGTTGAATCAGTCAATAATAATAAATTTGATTATAACTATTTTTCCATTTATAAACACTTCAGTAATTTGAATCTTTATTTTAATAGGAAATAAGCATTTCATTTATATTCCTCTTATGAATTCTAATCATTAAAATGTTTCACTAAATCAGATTATTTTAGGGATCAGAAACTAAAAATTGTGACAGTGTCCAGATCATTTCTATCAAGTTAAAATTACACTTATTAAAACACAGAAATATTTTAATTTATCCATAAATTTAAGTTATTACATTAAGAGATGGGACTATTTTAAAATCAAACAAATGGATATCTTCACAATAGAGTGAGATGAATATTAATATGGCTGAATGATCTAAGAGTTTTTTTCATTACATATATCATGCAACTTTCCATCTTTGTCACTCATATTTATCTCTCATAAGCATATGCTTAATGATTAAATACAGCATATACATTACACATGGGGAATCTTGCTAAAATGCAGTTTCTAATTCTGATGTCTACAAGGGAATCTGAGATTTTAAATTTCTAGCAAATTCACAGTTGATGTTGATGCTGCTGGTCTGGTGACCACATTTCGAGTAGCAAGGATTTTAATACACTTGGAAAACATGCTGAATATGGACCCTGGAAATATGGATACAAAGGATGGATCGCTGGTGATCTAACTCTATGAGCTGATGCAGTTTATTCAGCCACTCTGGATGTCTGTGCTCTAAGTTGTAACACAAGGGCTTCGATGTATGCCACCAAATCTCTTGCCGCTCTCAACTTAGATGGGTACAGCACTTCATCACATTCCATCACTGGTCTTATTTCCCTTTCCTCGTTTTTAAAATAGTATATACGAAGGGAATATGCCTATGAAACTGTGCCAAGAACTCTGGAAGGGCTTTCTCTCTATCAAGTCCTTTGCCCATTCCTTGAAGCACTACGCAGAGACCCCTGCTGTCTGGACAATACACCTTAGCCACCAGCTGCTTCCAACCTGGCTTCAAATGGCTCTCCTCTCAGAGAGGGGCTCAGCAGGCCCGTGGCTTTCAGCTTCCCTCTGCAGCTGTTCACCGATGATAATGAACAGAGTCAATAATCTCTCTCTCTACAGTTTTTTTTACAATACCCGGTTTCCACCAAGCACAATTCACTTTTTGGTTGTTGGTGTGGAAAAGAGGAATGTGCCATGCTGTATATTGCAACTTCATTTACAGAGCTTTCAATTGGTGTAGTAACCTTGACAAGCAGTAGTGACATGAAAGAACATAAATACCATCAAAAGTACTATATCAGTATTTATATGATAGGAAAGTAGGTATAGTTTTCACACATGCAGCCACACTTTTCCTAAATATTACTTAGTCACCCAGACAACCGTATCTTTAATTGTATTGAAGTATCCTCCATAAACTATCACTATGTTGTGTCCTGCAACAAGCTTATTAAGGGGAAAACAAGGCTCTATAATATATTATTATGAGCAATCAATTTATGAAAATAATTCTCATGAGATGAAACAAGATACCCTGTAACCAATGCATTCAATTATATTCTGTCAGCTATCATTTTCCATTTATTAATAAAGCTGATGCATTTTAGAATAAGAATGTAAATAGACTTTTCTAAAATAGAGCTCTTTGTATGAAAATGTCATTAGCTAACAACATACAACTGTGAATAGTTCAGTTTTATTCACTATGTACTATTTCAGGTTCATTCACTAAGGGCACACTTATTCTTAATACTTATTTCTATAATGCACTGAACAGATGGCAGCTACAATATGTTGTACACGGCAGGGAAGGTAATCAGGAATGGGTAAAGCACAATTATTCCCCTCAGCCTTCCTCTTTCCACATTTTATTTTGTCCACACCAAAATATCTGACATTTTTACATAGAAAATAATGATGAATGTAACCTTTAATCTTACTACTAATCTACCGGTATACAATTGAAATTGTAATCAGTAAAAGTTGGGCACTTTAAAATAGTTTAGAAGTCAGCATTACATTACCAGTAAATAGGACTGAGATTATCATAGGAGGTATCTATAACTTCACCTATAAATCCAATTATTAGTAAAGCCATAGTAGGGCTGTCAACCAGAATGTTTTAGAATACCTTCTTACACGAAGGAAGTCAAGGATATTCAATAACACTCTGCTGGGCTAGACCCACATTAAGAATTAAAGCTAGCTGGATGTCCAGTCACTGTTAAGTGGCAAGATGTAGTTGAATAACCACCTACAGTCAGGACTAAGAAATTCTCTGTGAGGGCAATCTACTAGCCATTCAGACAAACTGGCATTGCTCAGGGATCACGGGAAGAAATAAGAGCAAGCAGACCATTGGGATATGCCCTTCTCAGAGTCTTTTTCACTAAAGACACCAGCAGAAACACTGCCGCAAGAAATGTTGATAAGCACTGAAGAAAAACACAAACCTCCCTGGACCAAATCAAAGGCTGGCACCAGGAAAAGTTTCACATCTAATTTTGTGTTAACTGCATGTTTCTCTTTTTTTGGTGTAAAAAGTATCTAATCTACATACACTATTATGTCAAAGAAGCACATAAAATTATTTATAAGTGAAAAGAACCAAAATCAGGGAAGGTTGTGCTGCAGATTTTTTAAGAGAAGACAGATTTATTAACATTTCAAATTGGTTAACATTTCAATATTTTTCATATTTTATAAAGTACTTTTATGTATTTATTTCATTGGGAGCCCAATACAAATATATATATTATTTGTAGATAAGGAAAATGAGGCTAAAATCTCATGACCATAACTTACTCAGATTATCTGCTTCCACATATTATACTGCCCCTGAATATAATGATATAAAAGGACAGATATTTGCCTGCAATTTAGTACAAATAACAGCAGGAAGAAGACCCAATGCTAGAATGAGACATGAGAGAAACAGTCTCTGCCATAGGCTTGCATTTAGGGACTTCAAAAATATGTGTGTGGGGAAAAGTGGGAAGTGTCAGCTAAACCAGCGATGTATTTTCCCATCCTAAGAAGCTGGTGGAGAAGGCTTAGTTTACATTTAGAGATAGTAGTAGAAGACCAAATTTGGAAACTACAGTGAGAAACAACAGGTTGTTTATTAGAAATTTTTATCAATCAAAGATTCCGCCTCCCTCTGGTATAATAAAGTGCTTTCAGTCAAGATTGTTGGCTAGTATGATTTTGCTGGTGATTCAATTCGATGAGTGATATTAGAGACAAAGCCATTAGGTAATGTGAGTAATCACTTACAAAGTAAAGGACCTTTTCTGGCAGGCTGCTGGTACTTTGTTAAATGCATGTAAGTTCTTTCATTTATACTTTTGTAAGTGGTTGTATTATCTTTTTATACAGAGTAAACGGAGTCATCATGGAAGAGATTTGAGATGTGAGTTACATTTTTAAAGAATGATAGGAATTGAATAATTGCAAGGGAAGTAGAATGGCAAAAGCCATTCTGATGAGACAAAAAAAGATTTGAGTGAAGGCACAGAGGTCAAAATGTGGAAGATAAGTTTCTGGAACAGTAAATAAAATGGGTTGAATATAGAGAAGAAATGAGCTCTGGGGAACAAATGGGAACAAGGATGGTCAGGCAGTGATGGCTCCCAATAAGAGGATTTTAATGATCTTCAAGGGAAGCATAAGACCAGAGAGAAATTATTTGTCTGGATACACTGGATTATTTGGTGCAGCTGAAATAGGCAGAAATAAAAGTCATTATCTGTGGAATTGAGACTAGTGAAAATAGAGAATCAGAGTTATTATGCCCCATAAGATAACTTTCATATCAAATACACAGAAGAAATCTTAATTCTTCAACTATTTTCTAACATTTTAAGTATAAAATAAGATGGAAAATTATGTATTCTGTGATAGTGATTTTATGAAGACTATGAATTGTAGAGCACATTAATGATGTATTTCCTTAGATGTAATTTTTCATGTTACTTCTCTTTTATAAATTAAATATAAAGGTAGAAAGTTAAAGGAATATGAAAAAGCTAATTGTCATACATAAGGGCACACATATGCATTCACTTTTTCTTCATAGCCTTCCTGTCTTAACATTTTCCAGCTGTTTCCTAATTTTATTTCCTAGATTGAAAACTAGTAATCATTGTTAAGACCACTCTTTCTGTGTCCTCCCTTGTGGGTTCTGCAACCAGAACACAGGGATTCCACTGCATGTAGGTGACTTCATTGTTACTTGTTAAATGACTAGGGGTACATTTTTAAACTCCCTGCCCTTAATGCTTCCATCTCTTAAAAGGAAAAAAATAATAATTGTGTCTAGCCCTGGACAGTGTGGTGAATGGTGTCCCATGCACCAAGAGGTCACAGGTTCAATTCCAAGTCAGGGCACATGCCTGGATTGCAGGCTCAAACCCCAGTGGGGGTCATGCAGGGAGACAGCTGACACATGTTTCTATCTCTCTATCCGTCTCCCTTCCTCACTCTCTCTAAAATCAATACAAACATTTTTTTAAAAAATATTAGATTAGGTTAAGGATCTTGAGTGGAGGAGCTTATCCTGGATTTTCCAGATTGGCTTTGCTATTACATGTATCCTTATGAGGGATAGACATTGGGAGTTTTGGAACATAGTGACACACTGAGGAGAGACACAGAGAAGAAGAATTAATGTAAACTTGGAGGCAGAAATTGGTGTGATGTGACCTCATATCAAGCAAAACCTGGAGCTACCAGAAGGTGAAAGAAGCAAGGAGTGGATTCACCAAGAGAGCCTTCAGAGGGAGTACAGCCCTGCTAATACCTTGATTTCAGGCGTCTGGGCTCCAGAATTGGAAGAAAGTACAACTTGCTTGTTTTAAGCCATCTATTTTGTGGTAATTTGTTACAGCAGCCATAGGAAACTAATACAGTGAGCCCACCCACCAAAGCTGGGTCCCTAGAGACTGGCATCGCTCTATGTCTATGTTCCACTAAGAATTGCCATTTGGGATTTTCAAGATCCAAGTCTCGCTTGAAGTCAAGGAAATACTTTTCACATAACGAACATGGTATCACACTCTGGTGTTACAAAGTTTAATACTACTCAATTATGCCTTTCCAGAACTCGAGAGTGAAAAGGGGAGAGAGTGCATACATAAATGATTATACTACAACTAGAGGCCCGGTGCACAAATTTGTGCATGGATAGGGTCTGGCCAGCCTGCCCTGATGGGGGCCGATCGGGGCCGGCCAGTGGAGGGGAGGGAATGTGGGAGGTTGGCCAGCCTGCCCCGTCCATGACGGGATTGGTGGGGGCTGATCAGGGGCCGGGCTGGCTGGGGAGAGGGGCTGCAGGTGGTTGGCCAGCCGGCCCTGCCCTTGATCAGGTTAGGGGGGGCTGATGGGGGCGGGGCTGGCCAGGGGGTGGGGTCACAGGCTGATCAAGGTGAGGAGGCAATCAGGGGTGGAGCCAGCCAGGGGGAGGGGCCGAGGGAAGTTGGCCGGCCAGCCTAGCCCCTGATCAGCCCCCCCTAACCTGATCAAGGGCCGACGGTTGGTCAGCCACAGTGGGCATAATAGCAACTGGTCATTCCAGTTGTTCTGGCGTTCCAGTTGCTGGCTTCTTAGATAGATAGATAGATAGATAGATAGATAGATAGATAGATAGATAATAGATAGATAGATGTGACGTGGGACCAAAACTTTTCTACATGATCTGTATTTATCTAAACACTTTACGTAGGGTACCCAGGTCTCTGTTCTTCCCTGAATGTACCCAACCTACTCCCATCTCAGATATGTGCATTTGCCATGTAGCTGAGTCCACTGTATTCCGAAGGGTTTGGACAAATGTCACCATCTCAGCTAATCTTTCATGGATCACCCTATGTGAATCCACACTTGTCCCACCCTGGCCCTTTGAAAATTTTCATCCCTCTTCCCTGCTATATTTTTTATAGCACTCATCATCACCTCACAAACTGTGTGTGTGTGTGTGTGTGTGTATCTACATCTACATATTTACATATCTACATATCTATATATCTATATATCTATATATCTATAAATCTATAATTGAACCCATTTCTGTTTATTTCATGTATTTTCCAGAGACAAATAAAGGTAAGGTACCATTTCTGTTTAGTCTACGGTTACATCCATAGTACCAGAGTACCTACAATAATTTCTGGCACAACTATATTAAAAATATGAATTATTTTCAATTAATACTTCTGTTGTATTAAAAAATTACCCTAGTTAAATGAACTCTTTTAAGTATTGAGTAGATTCACATCATCTCATTGCAATGTCCTGTTTCTGAGATAGGATACACTAGGTGAGCAGTGCTTAAAATGAATTTGAGTAAACTAATTCTTAAACCATCATTATTTGTGAAACTTCATTGTAAGCAAAAGTAGCTTAAAGAAAGTAATAGAAGACATAATATGTCGCTGCTGGCTTAAGGCAGAAAGGTTGCAAATAGCTAGTGAGTTATAACTTCTAGTCAGCCTTATAAAATGTCAGGGACAACAGAAACACAGCTCGGTGGTTATGATATCAAGGTGAAACCAGCCTTTTCTTATAGCGTGCAACACTGTAACAAACTGTTTTACTGATATGGTGCCATAGTACACTCTTCAGAACTGCAAGTCAGCTCCTAGCTAGTAGCCAAGAACAATAATTACTACGAAGCACTGCCCATGAACAGGAGGAAAAGCAACCTGCTTTCAAAGACTGTTTTCATCACCAACATTTTAAACTTGGTGTTTCTGCATATCCACATGTTAATCAACCGATATTCCCTCTACTTGTCTTCCAATCTTCTCTCTACAGAGATACTTTTTATATTTGTGTAATTTCTTTATGCTCTTAATTCTATTAGGTCTTAAAAGATTTTTAAACAATATGTAGAACTTAAGTGATAAAATAACTTAAGTTCTGAATAAGTAAATAAGCATGATTATGTGTTCTGAGAAGAAAAATTTTTTAAAAATCGATAAGGTTTTCATAAGTCTTCTCTAGTATCATATCTCATGCTAACTGTAATAAAAGGTATAAAACATAATAGGACTGAAAAAGATGTCTATCAGCCGCTAATTAAAATGCGTTTTAATTGAGGAAACTAAATCAAAAAATCATACAAATAACGGTTATGATCAAAGAACTAAACTTTGTTTAATGGAATCTCATAGGCCTGGTCTGTGCACAGTGGAAGGGGGTGTTAATCCATTAGCCTCCCCTGCCCCCCCCCCGCCTCCACCCCCAAATTATTCTAGAATAATCCAAGAAAGAGGCTTCAGAGTCACAATTAAAATTAATAATTACACATATAACACAACTAATGCATTATTCTAAAAAGACCAATGTAGAAAAAATAGACTTAAGAAAGAATGTGTCATTATTTCATGAATCCTTTATCCAATAGACTTAGTGATAAACAGTTTATTATCTCTGTTTCTGCAACCGGCATTTTTAAACAGTGAAATAAATTGTTCTGAGGTACTTGTAGCAATGATTCACATTCCGGAGTTTATTATGCAAGATAAATTTTTTTGCCAAACATACAAAAAAGGATTATAGAGAATTAAGAGCAATAGAGGGTTTTAATGATGGAGTATTGTAGAATAATAACTTATCAAAAAGTTAGCTGTAATTAAATTTAAAGTGCATATTGTTTATTATTATTATTAATATTATTATTATTATTAGGCATAGTAGCAGTAATACAAGGGCAACATATTAACTCAACTATGTTTTATTTAGGAATAGTGAATTTTTTTTTCTGACAAGTCAGGGTTTTTCATTTCTGGATTATACTACATTCCGAACAGATAAAGGCATCAACAATATAGTTTTAACAACGTTCATGGGGAAAACTACAAAGAGTAACAAACTTGTTTGCTGGAGGATAAATGTACTAAATTCAGCAAATTCTTCTAAAATATCTCGTCATTTTTTTAATGTAACTACTATTTATTTTTTTATTTATTGAACTAATCATTAAGAGTTATTGGCCTAGCCCCAGGAGAGGGAACAAGGGAAAAATCAGTGTAAATAAATATGCCACATCTAATTAATTTTCTCATAATACACACACACACACACACATACACTCAGAACACACACTGTGAAACTATTAAGTCACTGTCAGGTAAATGACACAGAGAATTAATTTTATAACACTAAAAATAGCCCTGACTGGTTAGCTCAGTTGATTGAGTGTCGTCTCATGCATTGAAAGGTCACCAGTTTTATTTGTCAGGTCAGGGCACATGCCCAGGTTGCAAGTTTGATCCCTGGTTAGGGTGTGTACGGAGGAAAGAGGCAGCAAATTGATGTTTCTCTCTCACATTGATGTTTCTTTCTCTCTCCCTCCCTCCCTCTTCTTTACTCTCTCTAAGCATGTCCTTCTTCCTTTCTTTCTAAAATAAAACAAACAAACATATTTTAAATAAACTAATTAAACCATTAAAATCCTTTAGAAAACTATATAATTATGCAGAATTTTAATCTAGCTTTCTTTTTGAAGGAAAACAAGCACAAGTCTCCACCCAACTCCCCGCCTTTATTTCTCCCCTGTGTTTTCTAAATAAATAACCTTAAAACTTCAGGGAGGCTTATAGTTCAAGAGAGTACTAACAGGCCAGCAGAGTGTTTTAGTTTTTGATTTTTTAAAATGTTTTTATTGATTTTTAGAGGGAGAGGAAAGAAGGAGAGGGAAATATAAGCATCAATGAGAGACAAACATCCGTTGGCTGCCTCCTGCATGCCTCCTACTGGGGATCGAACCCACACCCAGGCATGTGCCCTGACCTGAATTGAACCAAGAACGTTTTGGTGCATGGACAAAGCCCAACAAACTGAGACACACCAGCTGGGCTAGAGTTTTGGAGGATGGCTTTCACCCATGTTCTGTTCATGTAATCTAGATGAGACCGAAGCCCTCTCTCCAGGTATGTACTTTGTAACCTTCCATCCAAGTGGTTCTCAAAGTATGGTCTGCGTCATCTGAGAAATTATATGAAATGTAAATTGTTGGGCCTCAGTCTACCTGTGTATTAAATCCCAGTTAGGCTCCAAGTTGTTGTCTTTTAACAAGACCGATGGGTGGTGCTGATGCATACTCAAAGCCTGTGAATGCCAGGATAAAGTGATGTGTTAGAAATGGTCATGTGTCACAGGATGATCAAGAGTCAATCCTGAAACTTCTGATGGAAGTGATGGAAAAAGGCACTTTATTCTCATGTGGCTAAGATACAAAAGCTGGAAGGTCTAAGTCTGGAGCTGTTGAGTGACCATCTTGTTTTCACTTAAGTGCTTGGGATTAAAACCAAACAAAGGGAATCAGAGCTGAAGGAAGCTGAAGGAGCTGGAGTTTGATAATAATTTTTAGAATCTTATCTCAGTGTGTGAAGAATGATCATAGTTCCTTTACATTATTAAGCCTTTTATTTTTCTTAAGTAAATTTGAGTTGAATTCCTGTCAGTCACTACAAAACACATCACAGAAATACAAAGTTGTAGTCAAAGAAATGCAAAGTTGTTTTCATTTTTATGCTATTCAATGTAAATATTTTTTTCCCCAATTCGGGGCCCATGAAGTTGGAAATTAGAAAAACAAGACTCATGTCTGAGAATTTTTATGTCATCAATACACAAAACCAATATAGGCAAACTCTTCTGAAAGGACTATTAGATCCAGGGCATGTGGCCTCCACTATGACTTGGCAGAAGGTTAAACATATGGGACAATATAACGGGTCATCAAGAAAAAAAAGATATTGATGCCTATTGCTGCATAAGAAAAAGTGCCACAGAAGCAAATATTGACAGGAAGTAGGCAAGCACTCTCTGAGGAGAGGAACATTGGGATAAAGCATCAGTAGTGCTATCAGGTAGCAGGTATGTCTCTATTATGAATATGGGTGAAGCTGACTGAATATAATGTAATTAATATATTAAAAGCATGTTATAAACTTCACTTGGTTTGACTGTTTCTGCACATAAGCACATAAGAAGACTTCTGTTTATAATTTGGCTGCCCAGAAGTTGAATTTATAAACATATTATTTAACATAGAAATAAGAAAGAAAAACTTTCAGGATGCCTGGACTCGGTTAATATTCAAAGGCAGAAAACATAAGTCTGTTCCTGGTAGAAAGCTAATTATTGAAGCAGATGATTAGTAATATTTTAGGAGAGAAAAAGAAAGAAAGAACTAGTAGCTTTCTCCTAATATCTAAACCTAACTTTGGTATATTTGTATTATTCTACCCAGATGAAATATTAACACTCCCCAAGCCAATAAATGACCCTTGGCAAATAAGGAATTCATCTAATTCACATAGTTTTATTGATATAATTGTTCTATTAAAAGGCCTTAATTATTTCTGAATTAAGGCCTTATTATGGAGTCTTAATTATATCTGAAAGTTCCATTATAATCCTTGGCAAATTAGCAGACAGTTTAAGTCAGTTGGGAGCTACCTGCAAAGTTTTTCTTTAATTGTTTTTGGTTAGTTCCTAGAACTACAGAAGTAGGAGGGTGGGAGAGGTATGCAGTCATGTCTAGAATAAAGGAGCAACATATATGCCCATAATTATGGTATGCATAGAATTGGCAATTATGTTATTTACCTACTCTCTTTTAGGAATTTTCTTCTGAGGTGGGAACTGTGATAAACGCAATCTTGAGGATCACAAAAACGTAAAGACCCTAAGACTCTACTGAGATTTTCTGGGTAGAAAGGCCATTGATCTAATTTCTCTGATCTCCCACATTAATCATCTATCTCCCGCATCAATACTGGTTCTGATATCCCTAAACTCTTCCTGGTGGGTGGTGTGGAGAGAAGACTTTCTTCCATTCTTTCACACAATGTTTGTCCTAAAGTTCTTTGGGAAACCTGACAGGTTGGGATATAGAAGGAATATTGAGAGTCTCTGGGTCAGTACAAGGGTAGCATTACACCAGAAAAGTGAGAAACTGAACTGTGAATCCAGAGCAGATTGAAAAGAAAATTAAAACTGTTTCCCTTAAAGTAATGTTCAAGTAAAAGGTTTGGAAATAAAAATACCTTCAAAACAAAAATGTGCAAGCATTGAACAGATTAACTTTCTTACAACTTTGACTTGGTTTTAAATTCTGGGTCTAAAATATTAAAGGGGGGCAGTAGTACAAAACATAGCAAAGATTTAATAAGGTAAAAGTTAGAGTACATGTCAAACTCACATCTTAAAACTCCTATATTCTTGATACTTTCATCATTCAAGGAGAATGATTGATTCCAGTGCATTTCAGATGAAAGAACATATAAGCCTTTGAAGTTAATATTCTGCACAAATACCATTTTCAAAGATGACGCTAAGAGAGTTTCTTTCATGTCATGAGAAGCATTGCTATTATAATAGAAAAATATGACAGCTTCTGTATAAAGTTGGGAAATAAAAAATGTAAATATGTATAATGTTTCATTTCAATATTACTATTGATAATTTCTCGCAAATATTTAGACCCCTAAACTAATTCATTTGCTAATCTATAACCAACAAAAAATCCTTTTTCAAAAAAAGCAATTATCTCTAATGTAAAATACAAATGAAAAATTCTTAAGAGATTGCTTTTTAATGCATATGTATGTATCCAGATTATTTTTAAATTTAAAACCTATTCTATAGAGAAGAAAATATTCATTTTCTTTATAATTCTATTTTCTCCTGAAAAATTACATGAAAACTCAGAAGTGCAAGTACCTTGGGAAACATCAGAAACTGGGATTCTTAGCACTCATTTTCAGTAATCTACTGTAACAGATCCTTTCTCATCTGTGGAATTTCAATGACAAAAAAAAATTATCTTGTTACTTTTTGTGACACTAAACTAAGAAAAGATGAAATGCAATATGTAAATTCTTTTGTTTTGAAAACACTTTAGTCACTTTCACACAATCTTGTGGCACAGGTGCGGAAACAGTCAAATAATACATCCAGGGAAGGAAAGTGTAATGGAAAATGTCCTTTGCTATAAACTATTGCCAGCCCTTGGGTATTAGACAAATCATCTAGTTTTCACTGAAGTGCTTATTTAAAAATTGAGGTGAAAGATAAAAGATAAAAAGCATTTTGTTTAGAATCACAGTCCCTTTCTTTAGTATTCTCAGTGCCATGTAGTCAGAGAAAAGCCAGACCATTCTGAGGCCCATTCTACCCCTATGCACAGGTAGATTCCTGCTCAGTCATCTAAAGAAGGCACACATCAATGAAGGTCACCTAAAGAGGTGGACTATAAACAATTATGCATACATGTATTCATTTATGTTCTTTTTTTAAAT
>NW_006295824.1:2482252-2491346 GCF_000327345.1 Myotis davidii
GCCTCTCTGAGTCCCAGCAACTGCCGCAAACCTCGGAGAGAAAGCTGCACTCGCTCCGACCGAAGCCAGACAGTCCCGCTTCTCCCGTTTGAGTCAGGGACCCTGGAGACTCGCCTGGATCTGGAGCTCAGAGTCTGTGACTCCCTCCCGATTGAAAACGCCAACCGCGCCCTCAGCCACCAGCCCGCTCTGCATGCACTCCGCACCTCAGTATTTGACTTTTGCACTGCGCCTCCTCTGAGTGTCGGTATGCGTTCTCTTTCCTCCTAGTTGTAGGACTTCCACTCAGCCAGTGTTCCTGTGGTTCTGGGTGATGTCCGTTCCATCTTTTAGTTTCACTTTTGAAGTGGTTGTTCCAGGCAGCAAACTCCGGCGTTAACCTATGCCGCCATCTTGGTTCTCATTTATGTTCTTGATAAGCCATGCCTAGTTGTAAAATCTAACCAATGCCAGGCGTGAGTAAAGCTAGAACCTCTTGTCTTCCAATGCTCAAATATTACGTAAAATGGTGCTGTACCATGAAATAATTACAGTAATGAGTAAGAAGGTGTGTGAGCATAAACTTATTGGAAAAATCATTTCAAAGTGATTAAATTATACAATATATTATACAAAATAAAGTTTTTAAATTTTTTTATTTTTTAAAATCTGTATTGATATCCTGTCAACGTTACTTTTTGCAGCAAAAGAACATATCCTATAATAAAGAGGGAACATGCTAGCTGACCCTCACACCATCGCAAAGATGGCGGCGCCCACAGCCAATAAGGAGGTAATATGCTAATTGACCCCCCCGCCCTCAAATATGGCGGTACCCACAGCCAATAAGGAGAGAGTATGCTGTCTGCCCCACCCTCAAAGATGGCGGTGCCCACAGCCAATAAGGAGGGAATATGCTAATTGGCTGCCACACCCCTCAAAGATGGTGATGCCCATAGCCAACCACAAGATGGCTAGCAGGGGAGGGCAGTTGGGGGTGACCGGGCGGGCAGCAGTTGGACTTCCCCAAAGGGTCCCAGATCGGAGAGGGTGCAGGCTGGGCTGTGGGACACCTCCCCCCTCCCCAGTGCACAAAATTTGTGCACTGGGCCTCTAGTGCATACATAAATGTCCAGATAAATTAATATATATGCATATAAACAGATAGTCATTGCATAAAAGTATTAAATGAAGCAAAATAATCTGCAAGAGTGCCCAGATTTAATATTACACATTTTAAATAAAAGATACTATCATATCCTGTAAAAATAGTCTAAAGCAAGCATGTAAAACTCAAAGGCTAACATGGGCCAAATAAATGAGGCATGTGGCCTGTGGGCCATGAGTTTGACATGCTTAGTCTAAAGTCTTGGGTGAAAATCTTGGGTGAATCTCTAAAAGCACAATTCCACTTTTCTAGCAGTTTATGTATTGTTTTATTTTGTTCATGAATATGAAAGTTTCCTTTTTTATTATCAAATAATATTTCATTATCTTCAGTTTACATTGTGAATGCTACTAAATAGTTTTCCCTTTTTTATTGCTAATGGTTATTTGACACTGGCTATTCTTCTCCACAGGTGGAATATAGCTGTTTTTATTTTCCCCCAAGAGGCAGATATTTCACATGAAATTATCAGAAAATCTCAAAAGGAGATTATTTTGTACAATTATCCTTAACTAACCACACTCAGTGCTTTTTAAATATCTATTTATATTTACTTATTTCACACGTGTGTACTACCACTGCAATCTTCTGGTCTATGGTGTTTTGATGATTAGGCTTGTGTTTGTTTTCTTTTGTTATTTTTTTATTATTTGATTTTCATTTTATATACTTTTAAGTACATTATAAGAATACTAAGGAAAATAACCATGGCTTCAGTTCTTTTAATCACTTAAGAGAATTAATTAATATATATTTTTACATTTTAATTTCAAACTTAAAAAAGTTGAAGCATTTAATCAGCAATATAATTTCTGAATATTGTGTTGAAAAGAAATTGCTGGTGAAGAGGACATGTCCCAACATTAGTTTTTCTTTTTTTTTTTTTAATGAGCTCAAACCATACTTTTTCAAATATAATCTGCAGTATTTAATTAGTGAAATTATATAAACTGGAAATGCAGAATTTTCATTTCCACGTACCCTCTCTGAATAGACACTGCTTCAGTGATAGTAAAGTTTGTGAAAAGTAAAGTTCATCTATGTCTTTTGATGTGGTTTAGATCTTTCCCCCAATCTTCTTATATTGTTAATTTTTACTCTTTATTTTCATTTCTAAGAACCAATATAGAATTATATAACAAATGGTTTGCTTTAGATATTTCTAGAAAAAAATCAGTCATGTGAATCAAATGTGTTCAATGTGGCCTTTGTTATTAATTATATAACCATTAATTAGTTAGAAGTATGTAAATACATTTGTAAAACAGGGAGATCCTAGTTGTGAGAGGCAATGGTTTAAAATATTTTTGCATTATAGACCATTGTCAGATCTAAAAGACACTAACTGAACTATGAAAATAATTATAATACGTATTTACGAGAGACACTATCCAAGGCAGGCCCTGCAATTAGTGCTTCTTTCTGTTATATTGGGATGGATGCTCTGGAAAGTTCCTCTTCCCTTTCTCTTTTTTGTCCATCTGAGCAGTCTCAGTTCCATTTAAGAAAATACATTGGGTTCTTCGACAGTTAACTTTAATCTACCTCTGAACTTTACCTTGTGTCTGTGAATGGTTTCTTATCATAAGAATAAGAAAAATGTGCATGGGACATGAATGCAAGTCAAATATCACCTTTTGCCTTACTAAAGATTCTGCAACCTTTCAGATAGAAAAATGATGGGAAAAATCACATTTCTACTGCAAGAAAAATAACAAAGATGAATTTGACAAATGCTGTTTTACTTTTAGTCCCAGAAGAGACGTAATTCAGAACACCTCTAGGACCTTAGTCTGTTAATACAACCATTTGTTTTAGCATCCTAGAAAGAAAATAGTTGTTTCTTCTCCTATTAATAAAACAAGATAGGATGAATTTTATTTTTTCATACTTTTATGAAAAAGACACGAATAAGTCTAATATTTTTATGATTAAGCAGAAGGATTCAAAGTGGAATTAATACTCCCATCAACAAAGGGATTGATTAATCAAGAACCTATTCTTTGATGACTAATTAAATTAAAATGATACATCACTCTTCTTAACTACAAGTAATTTAAAATATCAAAGCATAAAACTTTTTTGAAATGTATGGGTTTTTATATCAATCATCAAAGTAATCTCTACAAAACAAGTAAAATATCCTAATAAAAAGGCTTCAAAAATCAAGTTTTGTTTTATAAAAAGAACTCCTTCATATTCTCTATGAAAAATAAAATTTAAATTAAATTTAAATTACTCATCATTATATACCATGACAAAATTGCATATACATAGATCTTAATACTGATAATAGGAAAGTCTATTTTAGATACCTCCCAACTCTTTCTTTATCCCTTTCTGCCCAAGATATCCCTGGATGTCAAAATAATTTTCCAGACTGGAATCAGCACATATATAGCCAATTCTACACTCAGAACTTACTTCTTTTCTCCATTTCTCATTGAAATTTTCCTTCTGAGGTCTCATTTCTTCAGGATGAGAACTGAAGGAAATCTTCCTGACGTCTGGTAATACTGCAGATGACTTGCTATGTTATTTACTTCTTCTCATGATCAATGGTGTTTTATCAAAATGGCATTGGTCACTAAATGATACAATTATAATAACTATGATGATTTAATTGAAGCACTGGGAACTCACATTGCACCTGTATTATCTGCATTAGTGGACTATGTTATGACTGATTTGTTAGGGAACATGTATGACTCAAGAACTCAATGAATGGCTAAATGAAAATTTTGAATGACTAAAATTGTGTATAGCATTTGCATAAAAGTGAATCATTGAATAATTCTAGTAATAACACTGTCTTTTAAAAAGTAACATAGTATAGAAACATACTATGAATGCCAAACTGGTAACTAAAGAAAAAACAATGCAATCTTTCTAATAAAACATGGTGTTATCTAAATGTTACTTCAAATGGCTATAATTAATTAAGGGATCAACTAGAAGTATGGATTGTTGTTAACCATACATGTGTATAAATATAACCTCGATGTTTAAATAATTTTTATTGTTTGCAAGCACCAGCCTTATTAGTTCAATCAAAATATAAAAATAATGAATATATTCATTTTTATTTATATACATGTGGAGTTTTTTGTAGTTGTTATTTGTTTTAGAATGTAAATTCTAGTCATTTGAAATTTGGATTTTACCATTTGAATTTGCAAGGTGCTTCATGCTAATCATGTGTTCATGTGATCACTGAATAAATACTTTTGATGATCAAAAAGAGGACATTCCAGATAGATAAAATTTCAATTTTTTTAAAAAAAATATTTTTATGGATTTCAGAAAGGAAGTGAGAGGGAGAGAGAGAAAGAGATAGAAGCATCAATGATGAGAGAAAATCATTGATCGGCTGCCTCCTGCATGCTCCATAATGGGGACTGAGCCTCAATCTAGGCATGTGCCCCTACCAGGAATGGAACCCTGACCTTCTGACTCATAGGTGGATGCTCAACCATTGAGCCACACTGGCCAGGCTAATTTCAAATTTTAAAACCCATAA
This sequence comes from Myotis davidii, assembly GCF_000327345.1. Taxonomy (NCBI): domain Eukaryota; kingdom Metazoa; phylum Chordata; class Mammalia; order Chiroptera; family Vespertilionidae; genus Myotis; species Myotis davidii. The sequence continues at coordinate 2,486,920 of NW_006295824.1, forward strand.
ATTCACAATAAGAGACAAAGTTAATATATTTGTATCTTATGTAGTTATGATTTTTGTTTGGTCTATTCTTTATTGTCATCATATTTTTTCTTTCAACTTCCTTGTCTGCATTTTAATTTACCACTTACAAATCCTAGTTATAGAATACACTGAAAAATCTGTGCAAATTAACAGTGAGCACAAAAGAATATAAAAAAGGAAGAAAATAAAAATCATAAGGCAAGGGAAATAGAAAAAGGAGGAGCAATGGTTTAACAAAATAATTGGTATCTTTATTTTTATAAATGACTATAAAGCTTTATGCTAGTCAATTATTTCTAGGGAGAAATGTTATTTTAAAAGGAAAAGAATTATCCTATATAATAAAAGGCTTATATGCAAATTAGACCAGGAGTTCCACTGGGAGTTCCATGGGGAGTTCAACCAGGGGGCGGGGCTGGCCTGCCAACTGCACATGGCCCCTCCCACCAGCCGGTCCAGCCCTGATCCGCCCCGATTGGGCGGGCCAGCTGGGCCCCAACTGTGCATGAATTCGTGCACTGAGCCTCTAGTTCAGTGATGGTGAACCTATGACACGCATGTCAGAGGTGACACGTGAACTCATTTTTTTGGTTGATTTTTCTTTGTTAAATGGCATTTAAATATATAAAATAAATATCAAAAATAGAAATCTTTGTTTTATTATGGTTTCAAAGATCAAAAAATTTCTATACGTGACACAGCACCAGAGTTAAGTTAGGGTTTTTCAAAATGCTGACACGCTGAGCTCAAAAGGTTCGCCATCACTGCTCTAGTTGATATATAATAAAGTTTCTAGAAGACGTTATTTATGTATTCATATTTCTTGGTTTTATATTGATATGTTAAGAATTCATCATAATTATTGTCAATATTCCACAAATCAAAGCCAATATTTCAAAATCATAAAGAAATAGACAAAACAGTCAAACTCTTTGTCTTTGATGTTTTAGCTACCCTTTTAATCTGCAGCAAACAATAGTCTGCTTCAAACCATAATACAAACATTATAATGTAGTTTATAACACAATCAATATTCATCAAAGATTTAACACATAGAAAAGATTTTAATATAATACATATTATAAACTCATACATGTTAAGACTCTTCTAAAGAGCCTGTTTCTAATTAATTGCTTTCCTGCTCTTTTCCATTCCAAATTTTCTAATTCAAACCTTCAAGTTAAATATTTGTAAAATAATATTGGTAAGCTTTCTATTCATGGGTTAGGAGTGGCCAGCAGACCCTGAGTGATGGATTACTCTGACACCATGTTTGCTGTGAAAGAGAGGCTAAGGGACAGCCTGGCCAAAGGGACCAGGCAGTCTCTATTGCCTGCGACATTAGGCTTTTGTTGCAGCTTTATTTTTAGATGTAATCAGTAGGGTAAATAATCTTGGGAGGACACATGTGTTTGCATTGTCCTCAAGGCAAGGGCACACAAAGATTAGGCATAAGGATTTCAGTAAACACCTGGGGGTCTGCACATGCACAGACTTGTTTGGAAAGGTCAAGGAATAATTAGGGGTGCTGCCTTGGACACTCTCCTAAGTCTCTCCTATGTCAGAATTCTGATAAACAGGACAGGTGGCCTTCCACACACTTCCCTTTTCTCAGAATATCCTCCTTGCAAACTTTCCAACCAAGTCTTGTGTGCTTCCCAACATTTCTCTGTCATCAGTTACATTAGGCATTTGGAATGTGAAAAATGCTTTAACAATAATTTACGTACTATGTTTGCAATATCATGTGCAAGAGCTTATAGCAAGTAACTCACTATGTTTACTTTTTATATTGTATGAAGTCATGAAAATAGAAAGGGATTTTTCACAGATCATATTTCAAGTTGAAAGCTAGCATAAAATTATAGAATATTTTATCACAAGATACAGTTTATGATTTTTTATCCTTTTAAAATTGAGTCATCTATCATTTAAACAAGATGTAGTAATTTCAAAGTATAATTTTTATCCTTTTTAAACTTTTTCAAAATGTGATTATTGTCATTTTAAAATGATTCTAGACCTTTGGCAAAATTGTCGTTCTTAGTCTTCACCTCTCACTCTCTAGGAGACAAGGATATCTAAGTTTTTAATTATTTCTACTTTGGTTAAAATAATAAGAGCCTTTTTTGATTGTATTAGGCTTCCACTCACCTTTGATTGCATGGACAGCTATAATGATTGTAATGAAGAATGAAATAATATACTTCACTTTCCTGAATTCCCTCTTCCCCATAATAAGAAAATATATAATTCAGAACAAAAATGGTAAATATATATATATGTATATATATTGATCATAAGGTGCCAGAGGCAATTATTTTAAAACTATCCTATATATCATATGTTAGGTGTCCTTTCCCCTTTGTGTTCCTCTAAAATAACCTAATTTGAAGAGGAAGAGAAAATGGCGGCTAAATAGGCAGCAGTGTCATGCACCTCCTCCTAGGGCCAGGCCAGAAAAGCAACTAAATCGGAGATCATCCACCCCAAATTAACAAATTAGACATAGCTGAGGAGACAATTTCAATAAAGAAAGGCAGAGGATGCATAGAGAACACAGCTTGCCAGCCATAACCCTCATGGAATCTCCACTGTGCCCCAGCAGTAAGTGGTGCAGTACCTCCTGACAGTCTCCCAGACGTCTGCAGGGAGCGTGCACTACAAGAGTGAGCTCCCTCACCAGGTCTGCTTACTAGTCCACTGGGACTCAGCGTCATAGGATCCCAGACCCCTCATTGAGTGCAAGCCAGGGAGAACTCTGTACACCACCCTGCCCCAGATCACAGAACTGTATTGCTAGCCTGACCTGAAGCCACCCAACACCCGCTCAACCCCAGCACTGGGACCTGCTGCCAGGGCAACCTGGAGCAACCCAGAGCATGCCACTGGGGTGCTCTGATTGTGTAACCCCAACTCCCAGGAAGTCCTTTCGGGGCCATACAGAGCAACCCAATGGACACCTCACTCTGGGTGACAGGAGAGTATGGACTGAGTGACTCAGGGCAACCTGTCCTCATTCCATACTGAGAATGGGTGAACTGGAGCAACCCAGCATGCATCTTACTAAGGGATACAAGAAAGTGGGGACTGTGAGACCCAGAGCAACATACAGCCACTTCCCCCCGGGCCCTGGGACAGCCTTGCAGGAGCCACCCGGAGCAACCCAGCACACACCTCGCTCCAGGCAATAGGAAAGCACTCTCGGGGTGACATGGAGCAAGCCTGTGGGCCCAGCCAGGGACCACAGGATCACGCTACAAGTGAGCTGCCAGAGGGACCTAGGGTGCCACCCCGCCAAGGGTGCTGGGACCGCACAGAAAATTGCATGCCAGAGGTCTCTGGGTCCTCACAGGGAATTGCACATCAGAGGAACTGTGCATGTGCTCCCAACATCCCAAGCATCTGAAGCAGACAACTGATGAACCAGATCCATAGAAGAAGGGGATAAAACTCAGAGCAAAAACAATAAAGGCTTGAGACTCAAGGCAGACCCAGCCTATAGGCTAATGATATCTGTACCATTGCCCTGATAGGGTCTTCAACCTCTTAAAACCCAAGCAGGGTGCTCAGGGTCAGAAAGAGACAGGAAAATGGGGAGACAAACAAACAACCCCCATTCAAAAGAAAAGGAGGGAAACCACCCCTCTCCCCCCGCCCCAAGGAACTAAATGAAACAGAGGCATGCAGTAAGTCAGAAAAAAATAATTCAGAGTAAGGGTCATACAGTTCATAAACTAGATGGATGAGAAAATCAGCAACTTATGTACAAATCAAGAGGAAATAAAAAATTATATAGCTACAATAAAAAAAATAAAATAAAACATGATGGAAGGTTTCAATAGTCCACTAAAAGAAGTAGAGGACCGAACAGGTGAGTTACAAAAGGGGGCAGAAAAACACACTCAATCTGAAGAGCAATTGAAAAAAATTAGAAAGTAGGAGGAGAGCCTAAGGGAGCTTTGGGATGACATAAAATGAAGTAAAATATATATAATACAGATGCCAGAAGGAAAAGAAGAGGAGCAAGCTTTAGAAAAATTATTTGAAGGAATAATGACAAAAAACTTCCCTGATTTGGGGAAGAAAAAGGTCACACAACACAGAGAGTCCCAGAAAAGATGAATACAAAAAGACCCACACCAGAATATGTCATAATTACAATGGCAAATATTAACAACAAAGAGAGTATCTTAAAGGTTGCAAGAGAAAGACAGAGTTACCTACAAAGAATCTCCCATTAGATTATCAAATGGTTTCTCATCAGAAACACAGCAGGCTGGAAGGGAATGGAATGAGTACACAAAGTGATGCGAAGCAAGAGACTGAATCCAAGAATACTCTATCCAGCAAGGCTATCGTTGAAAATTAAAGGTGAAATCAGGAGTTTTGAAGACAAAAAAAGG
>NW_006295824.1:2491548-2495200 GCF_000327345.1 Myotis davidii
GTGACAGCAAAGCAGTCATAGTAGGGGGCTTAAGACCTGCTAACTTTACTGGATAGATCTTCCAGGGAAAAAAATTAACAAGAAAACAGAGACTCTAAATGACACACTGGACCAAATGGATTTAATTGACATTGATTTTCAGAATCACTCCAAAGCTTCAGAATATACATTCTTCTCAAGTGCACATGGGCCATTTTCAAAGATAGACCACATATTGGGACAAAGGCAAAGTTTCTCAAATTCAAGAAGGCTGAAATCATATCAAGCATCTTCTCAAATCAGAGAAGATGCTTGATCATACTATTAGAAATAAACTATTAGACAAACTATTAAACAAATAGTTAATAAACTATTAAAATAGTTAATAAAATAGTTAATAAACTATTAACTATTAACTATTAACTATTAAAAATAGTTAATAAACTATTAAACAAATCATACTATTAGAAATAAACTACAATAAAAATAATCAAAAAAATCCAAACACTTGCAGGTAAATAGCATATTATTAAACAACTAGTGGACTGGTGCACGAATTCGTGCATACTGAAAGGGACTTAAGTAGAAGAATTATTTTTTTTTTATTTTTTTTTAAATATATTTTATTGATTTTTTACAGAGAGGAGGGAGAGAGAGATAGAGAGTTAGAAACATCAATGAGAGAAAGAACATGATATAACAACAACAAATACATGATATAAAAACATGATGTAAAACAACATTGATACAAACAATGACTAATAAATTGATTAAACATATTCTAATATCTTCCTGTATACTACATTAGGAGTAAAAACACTTTCAGAATGCTTGACTAATTTCCCTTGTGATGAAGTATTTACAACTTTAACTTTAACGTCACACACTCTTTGAACTCGAGAGAAAGCAACATATAACTTACCATGTCTGAAAATGGGTTCAGGTAAGAATTTACTACTCTGTCTAGAGTTTGTCCTTGTGATTTATTAATTGTCATTGCAATGGCTGGCATCACGAGAAACTGACTTTGAATTAGTTTAAATGGGAGGCCAGTGTCAGACAGGGACAAATCAATTCTTAGAATCAGAACAACCTCTGCTTCCACAGATCCTGTTAATACTTCAGCTTCTTTTGATAATAAATCTAGAACCATTACGAAGACCCCATTTACTGTTAATATTTCTCAGGAGCATGATGATTGCACCTACTTTCAATTTTAATTTATGACATGGCATTCATGAAGGAGTAACACTATTAAGAAATTCGACGGGAAAATTTTCCTTTACGGCATCCTCCGTTGAATCGATGGAATCATCACTCAAATAGGTGTGAAAATCTCCATCAAGTATATCCAAAATTTCTTCATGTAATTTATGATGTGCTCATTTTTAGGACAAAGAATTGCACATTTAGATATATTTTTAACATTATCTATAGATATACTAGTTCCAAAGGTAGCTTCAATAATAGATCCATTACAAATCATTTCAGTGGGGGTTTCAATATTATTCATTCCTAAATAAAAACTTCTATGAAGTTTGCCATCTCCAAGTTTTACTAACCATTAACTAGAAACAGAATCCTCTGATCTCATATTTAAGAGACAATTTTCTGAAACATCCCCAAACACTACAGTACTTTAAACTCATTAGTACTATGGCTGAACACATAGCATGTGGCACAACACTGAGACATTGTCAAAAATTCCCTCCAAGAAGGAGAACTTTCCCACCATAATTTCTCTTAGTAATCTATCTATGGCATTTATAGCATGACTGGATGCCATTGTGCATTCATCAATAATGAGAAGTTGGGCTTTTTTAATGGTTTTAGAAACTTCATTCTTTATATTGAGTCTAGAAAATTAAGTTTCATTTAATGGAATTGGTAATTTATATTGGGAATAAAAGGTTCTTCCATCAAGAAGTAAATTTGTAGCAATTCCTATAGACACTGTGGGTAAAACAGTACCACCATGACCTCTAACATAATGTATTAAAACTTTATAAAGATATATTTTTCCACTACTGCCTGGACCATCCAAGAAAAAGTTTTGGGGTGTACAGTTTGATCTTCGATGGCAGAAGTTATAGTCTGAAAGGCTGCCAACTGTTCATCATTCAGAGAATTTATGAAAACCTCTGCCAGTTGTCACTCGTACGATAGTCTGAAAGACTGAAATGTGAACATTTCATTCCATGCAACGTGAATACTTCTTGAATTTCATCAAGGGCATGCATGTCACACTTCATACAGGCACCTTCTCTTCAATGTAATTTTTAAAAAAATCTTCAATAAAATGATATTTATTCTCATTGCATAAATTGTCTGCATCAGAAGCACACTCAAACACGGTTCAGGGTGTGGGTGAACAGGAATCTGGGCTATCAGGGTGTGGACAGCAAGCTGACCAACAGCCAGTCCTGTGAGGAATGGGGCTCCCACCTCCCTGCCATCAGGGTCTGCAGTTCAGGTATCCAAATCCCTCCTCGCTCCTGTCAGGGTCCAGGGTGTGGGTGAATGGGATTGGACGATTCTGAGAGAAATAGGGCTCCTGCCTCCCTGTTGTCAGGGTTTGGAATGTGTGTATCCAGCTCCCTCCTCCCTCCTGTCAGGATCCAGTGTGCGGGTGAATAGGATTTGGGGCTGTCAGGGCAACGACAGCAAGGTCTGGTCAGTGTTTGTCATAGCTACTGGCAGGTCGTCTGGCTGGTAGTCATTCTGGTTGTTATGCTGTAACAGTCACTGGGCTTTTATTACATAGGATGATTGAGTTACCAAAGATATCAAAGAGGAAATAAAAAACATCCTGTAAACAAATGACAATAAAAACAAAACAATTCAATATCTATGGGACACAGTGAAAGCAGTCCTGAGAGGAAAGTTCATAGCATTATAGAGCTACCTCAAAAAACAAGAAATACTGGTAATAAATTATCTAACTCTACAACTTAAAGAATGAGAAAGAGAGCAACAAGAAAAGCCCAGAGTGAGCAGAAAGAAGGAAATAATAAAGATCATAGAAGAAATAAAGGACATAGAGAGAAAAAAACCAACAATACAAAAGATCAATAAAACCAAGAGCTGGTTCTTTGAAAATATAAACAATATTGTTGAAACTCTAGCCAGGCTACCGAGAAACAAAGAGAGAGGACCCAAACAAATAAAATCAAAAATGAAAGGGGCAGAATAACAACAGGACCCACAAAAATACAAAGAATTGTAAAAACATACAATAAACAACTCTATTTCAACAAACTGGTCAACCTAGAAGAAATGGAAGTATTCCTAGAACAATATGACATTCCAAAACTCAACCAGGAAGAATAAAAAAAATCTGACAGGCTGATAAAAATGGAGGAAATTGAAGCAGTAATAAAAAAAACTTCCAGCAAACAAAAGCCCTGTGCCAGATTTACCAATCATTTAAAGAAGAACTAAAACCTATCTTCCTCAAACTATTTCAGAAAATTCAAGAGGAAGGAACACTTCCAAGCTCTTTTTATGAGACCAGCATTATCATAATTCCAAAACCACATAAAGACACTACAAAAAAGATGATTACAGGCCAATATCCCTGATGAGAATAGATGCTAAAATCCTCAACAAAATATTAGCAAATCACATCCAGCAATATATTAAAAAGATCATACACCATGATCACGTGGAATTT
>NW_006295824.1:2496303-2509193 GCF_000327345.1 Myotis davidii
AGTCAGCAAAATATCAGACATATTTGTAGTGATATCTTTACCGATACAGCTCTTTGGGCAATGGAAACTAAGGAGAAAATAAACAAAAGGGACTACATCAAAATAAAAAGCTTCTGAAGAGCAAAAGAAACCATCAACAAAATAACAAGAAAGCACACTGCATGGGAGAACATATTTGCCAATGTTATATCAGATAGTGGCCTAATCTCCAATATTTATAAAGAACTCATACATTTTAACAAAAGTAAGATAAACAATCCAATAAAAAAAATGGGCAAAGGACCTAAATAGACATTTTTCAAAAATGGACACAGAAGGCCAAGAGACATATGAAAACATGCTCAAAATCACTAGAGATGCAAATCAAAACGACAATGAGATGCCATCCCACACCTGTCAGAATGGCTATCATCAACAAATCAACAAAAGGCAAGTGCTGGCCAGGATGTAGAGAAAATGAACTCTTGTGTACTGCTGGTGGGAATGCAGACTTGTGCAACCACTATGGAAAAGAGTATGGAGTTCCCTCAAAAAATTAAAACTGGAACTCCCATTTGGTCTAGTAATCCCACTTCTAGGACTATATCCCAAGAAATCAGAAACACCAATCCGAAAGGACATATGCAACCTTATGTTCATAGCAGCACAATTCACAATAGCTAAGATTTGGAAACAGCTTAAGTGCCCGTCAGCATGGGAGTGGATTGAAAAACAGTGGTACATCTACACAATGGAATACTACCCAGGTGTAAAAAAGAAAGAACTCTTACCATACCCAACAGCATGGCAGGATATGAAAAGCATTAAGCTAAGCAAAATAAGCCACTTGGGGAAAGATAAATATCACATGATCTCACTCATTTGTGGAATATATTGAATTACATAAACTGATGAACAAAAGTAGATCCAGAAACAGATAAGCACTGAACATACCATCAAACTTCAGAGGGAAAGCAGGAGGGGGGAGGGAGTAAGAGATCAACCAATGGATTTGTATGCATGCATAAGTGCCCATCAGCAGAGTGGATTAAAAAACTTTGGCACATCTATGCAATGGAATACTATGCTGCAGTAAAAATGAAGGAACGTCTACCATTTGCAACAGCATGGATGGAGCTCGAGAGCATTATAATAAGTGAAATAAGTCAGTCAGAGAAAGATAAATATCACATGATCTCACTCATTTGTGGACTATAATGAACAACATAAACCAATGAACAAAAACAGATCTAGGGACAGAGAAGCATAGATCTGATGTTCAAACCTCAGAGGGAAGGTAGGGGAGGGTTGGGGAAGGGGGTAGAGATCAACCAAAGGACTTGTATGCATGCATATAAGCATAAGTGATGGATGCAGACAACAGAGGGTGAGGGCAAGACTGGGGGGATGAGGGGACAATGGGTGGATAAAGACACATTTGTAATACCTTAATCAATAAAAAAAATTTAAAAATAAAATGTTCACTGTAAAAATTTATTTTAAATACAATAAAACGTAAAAAATAATTAAAATAAAATAACCAAATTCATGAACACTTCTAGATTAGTCATATTATCCATGCCTTTCCTGCTGCAGCACTTCTGAATAATCTACACTAATAAAAGACAAAGATGCTAATTGACTGTACCTTTGCTACACCCAAGCCATGCCCACCAGCCAATCAGAGCTATTATATGCAAATTAACCCAACTAAGATGGCGGCAACAGCCATGGAGGTGGAGCAAGCAGGAGGCTTGGTTGCCCCAAGCTTCCTGCCTGCCCGGGCGGCTGTGGCCTCTGCTCATGGCAACAAAGTTTCAATTATAGAAGCTAAATAAATCCCAGATACCTGCTTCCAGCCAGCCTTCACTGAGAGCCTGGGTGGATGGGGGCTGTGCCCAGCCTGCAATAGCCATCAGTCCCTCATCCAGGATGGCCATACCCTCATGGTGTGAGGGTCCCTACTAGGGGCTTGAACAGCCTGCAAACAGCCATCAGCCCTTCACCCAGATTGGCCAGGGACCCCAGCAGGAACCAACCCCCTGAGGGGCTGTGGCCAGCCTGCAAATAGCCATTAGCCCCTCACCCAGACTGGCCACACCCTCATGGGGTAAGGGTCCCTTTGGGGGGCATGGCCAGCCTGCAAACAGCCATCAGCCCTTCACCCAGATTGGCCAGGGACCCCAGCAGGAACCAACCCCCTGAGGGGCTGTGGCCAGCCTGCAAATAGCCATTAGCCCCTCACCCAGACTGGCCACACCCTCATGGGGTAAGGGTCCCTTTGGGGGGCATGGCCAGCCTGCAAACAGCCATCAGCCCTTCACCCAGATTGGCCAGGGACCCCAGCAGGAACCAACCCCCTGAGGGGCTGTGGCCAGCCTGCAAATAGCCATTAGCCCCTCACCCAGACTGGCCACACCCTCATGGGGTAAGGGTCCCTTTGGGGGGCATGGCCAGCCTGCAAACAGCCATCAGCCCTTCACCCAGATTGGCCAGGGACCCCAGCAGGAACCAACCCCCTGAGGGGCTGTGGCCAGCCTGCAAATAGCCATTAGCCCCTCACCCAGACTGGCCACACCCTCATGGGGTAAGGGTCCCTTTGGGGGGCATGGCCAGCCTGCAAACAGCCATCAGCCCTTCACCCAGATTGGCCAGGGACCCCAGCAGGAACCAACCCCCTGAGGGGCTGTGGCCAGCCTGCAAATAGCCATTAGCCCCTCACCCAGACTGGCCACACCCTCATGGGGTAAGGGTCCCTTTGGGGGGCATGGCCAGCCTGCAAACAGCCATCAGCCCTTCACCCAGATTGGCCAGGGACCCCAGCAGGAACCAACCCCCTGAGGGGCTGTGGCCAGCCTGCAAATAGCCATTAGCCCCTCACCCAGACTGGCCACACCCTCATGGGGTAAGGGTCCCTTTGGGGGGCATGGCCAGCCTGCAAACAGCCATCAGCCCTTCACCCAGATTGGCCAGGGACCCCAGCAGGAACCAACCCCCTGAGGGGCTGTGGCCAGCCTGCAAATAGCCATTAGCCCCTCACCCAGACTGGCCACACCCTCATGGGGTAAGGGTCCCTTTGGGGGGCATGGCCAGCCTGCAAACAGCCATCAGCCCTTCACCCAGATTGGCCAGGGACCCCAGCAGGAACCAACCCCCTGAGGGGCTGTGGCCAGCCTGCAAATAGCCATTAGCCCCTCACCCAGACTGGCCACACCCTCATGGGGTAAGGGTCCCTTTGGGGGGCATGGCCAGCCTGCAAACAGCCATCAGCCCTTCACCCAGATTGGCCAGGGACCCCAGCAGGAACCAACCCCCTGAGGGGCTGTGGCCAGCCTGCAAATAGCCATTAGCCCCTCACCCAGACTGGCCACACCCTCATGGGGTAAGGGTCCCTTTGGGGGGCATGGCCAGCCTGCAAACAGCCATCAGCCCTTCACCCAGATTGGCCAGGGACCCCAGCAGGAACCAACCCCCTGAGGGGCTGTGGCCAGCCTGCAAATAGCCATTAGCCCCTCACCCAGACTGGCCACACCCTCATGGGGTAAGGGTCCCTTTGGGGGGCATGGCCAGCCTGCAAACAGCCATCAGCCCTTCACCCAGATTGGCCAGGGACCCCAGCAGGAACCAACCCCCTGAGGGGCTGTGGCCAGCCTGCAAATAGCCATTAGCCCCTCACCCAGACTGGCCACACCCTCATGGGGTAAGGGTCCCTTTGGGGGGCATGGCCAGCCTGCAAACAGCCATCAGCCCTTCACCCAGATTGGCCAGGGACCCCAGCAGGAACCAACCCCCTGAGGGGCTGTGGCCAGCCTGCAAATAGCCATTAGCCCCTCACCCAGACTGGCCACACCCTCATGGGGTAAGGGTCCCTTTGGGGGGCATGGCCAGCCTGCAAACAGCCATCAGCCCTTCACCCAGATTGGCCAGGGACCCCAGCAGGAACCAACCCCCTGAGGGGCTGTGGCCAGCCTGCAAATAGCCATTAGCCCCTCACCCAGACTGGCCACACCCTCATGGGGTAAGGGTCCCTTTGGGGGGCATGGCCAGCCTGCAAACAGCCATCAGCCCTTCACCCAGATTGGCCAGGGACCCCAGCAGGAACCAACCCCCTGAGGGGCTGTGGCCAGCCTGCAAATAGCCATTAGCCCCTCACCCAGACTGGCCACACCCTCATGGGGTAAGGGTCCCTTTGGGGGGCATGGCCAGCCTGCAAACAGCCATCAGCCCTTCACCCAGATTGGCCAGGGACCCCAGCAGGAACCAACCCCCTGAGGGGCTGTGGCCAGCCTGCAAATAGCCATTAGCCCCTCACCCAGACTGGCCACACCCTCATGGGGTAAGGGTCCCTTTGGGGGGCATGGCCAGCCTGCAAACAGCCATCAGCCCTTCACCCAGATTGGCCAGGGACCCCAGCAGGAACCAACCCCCTGAGGGGCTGTGGCCAGCCTGCAAATAGCCATTAGCCCCTCACCCAGACTGGCCACACCCTCATGGGGTAAGGGTCCCTTTGGGGGGCATGGCCAGCCTGCAAACAGCCATCAGCCCTTCACCCAGATTGGCCAGGGACCCCAGCAGGAACCAACCCCCTGAGGGGCTGTGGCCAGCCTGCAAATAGCCATTAGCCCCTCACCCAGACTGGCCACACCCTCATGGGGTAAGGGTCCCTTTGGGGGGCATGGCCAGCCTGCAAACAGCCATCAGCCCTTCACCCAGATTGGCCAGGGACCCCAGCAGGAACCAACCCCCTGAGGGGCTGTGGCCAGCCTGCAAATAGCCATTAGCCCCTCACCCAGACTGGCCACACCCTCATGGGGTAAGGGTCCCTTTGGGGGGCATGGCCAGCCTGCAAACAGCCATCAGCCCTTCACCCAGATTGGCCAGGGACCCCAGCAGGAACCAACCCCCTGAGGGGCTGTGGCCAGCCTGCAAATAGCCATTAGCCCCTCACCCAGACTGGCCACACCCTCATGGGGTAAGGGTCCCTTTGGGGGGCATGGCCAGCCTGCAAACAGCCATCAGCCCTTCACCCAGATTGGCCAGGGACCCCAGCAGGAACCAACCCCCTGAGGGGCTGTGGCCAGCCTGCAAATAGCCATTAGCCCCTCACCCAGACTGGCCACACCCTCATGGGGTAAGGGTCCCTTTGGGGGGCATGGCCAGCCTGCAAACAGCCATCAGCCCTTCACCCAGATTGGCCAGGGACCCCAGCAGGAACCAACCCCCTGAGGGGCTGTGGCCAGCCTGCAAATAGCCATTAGCCCCTCACCCAGACTGGCCACACCCTCATGGGGTAAGGGTCCCTTTGGGGGGCATGGCCAGCCTGCAAACAGCCATCAGCCCTTCACCCAGATTGGCCAGGGACCCCAGCAGGAACCAACCCCCTGAGGGGCTGTGGCCAGCCTGCAAATAGCCATTAGCCCCTCACCCAGACTGGCCACACCCTCATGGGGTAAGGGTCCCTTTGGGGGGCATGGCCAGCCTGCAAACAGCCATCAGCCCTTCACCCAGATTGGCCAGGGACCCCAGCAGGAACCAACCCCCTGAGGGGCTGTGGCCAGCCTGCAAATAGCCATTAGCCCCTCACCCAGACTGGCCACACCCTCATGGGGTAAGGGTCCCTTTGGGGGGCATGGCCAGCCTGCAAACAGCCATCAGCCCTTCACCCAGATTGGCCAGGGACCCCAGCAGGAACCAACCCCCTGAGGGGCTGTGGCCAGCCTGCAAATAGCCATTAGCCCCTCACCCAGACTGGCCACACCCTCATGGGGTAAGGGTCCCTTTGGGGGGCATGGCCAGCCTGCAAACAGCCATCAGCCCTTCACCCAGATTGGCCAGGGACCCCAGCAGGAACCAACCCCCTGAGGGGCTGTGGCCAGCCTGCAAATAGCCATTAGCCCCTCACCCAGACTGGCCACACCCTCATGGGGTAAGGGTCCCTTTGGGGGGCATGGCCAGCCTGCAAACAGCCATCAGCCCTTCAACCAGATTGGCCAGGGACCCCAGCAGGAACCAACACCCTGAGGGGCTGTGGCCAGCCTGAAAACAGCCATCAGCCCCTAACCCAGGCTGGCCAGGCACCCCAGCAGGGACCCCTACCCTGAAGGGGCTGTGGCCAGCCTGCAAATAGCCATTAGCCCCTCACCCAGACTGGCCACACCCTCATGGGGTAAGGGTCCCCACTGGGGGGCTTGGCCAGCCTACAAACAGCCATCAGCCCCTCACCCAGGCTGGCCAGGCACCCCAGCAGGAGCCCCCTCCCTGAAGGGGGTGTGGCCAGCCTGAAAATGGCCTCCAGTCCCTCACCCAGGCTGGCCAGGCACCCCAGCAGGAGCCCCCTCCCTGAAGGGGGTGTGGCCAGCCTGAAAATGGCCTCCAGTCCCTCACCCAGGCTGGCCAGGCACCCCAGCAGGAGCCCCCTCCCTGAAGGGGGTGTGGCCAGCCTGAAAATGGCCTCCAGTCCCTCACCCAGGCTGGCCAGGCACCCCAGCGGGACTCCCACCCTGATCCAGGACACCCTTCAGGGCAAACCAGCCGGCCACCACCTGTGTACCAGGCCTCTATACTATATAATAAATGGGTAATATGCAAATTGACCCTAACAGCAGAGTGACTGGGAATCACTGGTCACTATGACACACACTGACCACGCTCGGTCATTCCCCAACGGGTCCCAGATTGCGAGAGGACACAGGCCAGGCTGAGGGACCCTCCTGAGTACACAAATTTTTGTGCACCAGGCCTCTAGTCTATAACAATAAAAGCATAATATGCAAATCAACCGAACAGCCAAACAGCAGAACAACCATCCGGAAGACCTTCCGGACGAAGCTGGGGCTGCGAGGGCCAAGGCAGCCATGGCTGTGAGGGCCTACTCTTTTGCGAATTTTGCGCATTTTGCCTCTAGTAGTCCTATAATGGAGTATATGCTGGAACTAAAAGCTTATATCCTATAGTTTCCACTTGGCCCTTCAATGACCTACCTGCCTATTTCTATTCCTTGTAACGTCTTAGCTCAGTTGCTATAACTGCAGCTGCCAGCCTGTCTGTTTTATTTCACTCTCACCACATATCATCTGTTTTGATTCTTGAGTCCCTTCAAAACACTCTAGTTACTTATCCTTGCTTTCAGATTCAACCTCCTCGATAAAATTACTGCATGTCCTCACCAGTCATAAAATCATCAATGTTGATTCTTGTCTCCTTCATATAATGAAGCCACTCTTCAAGGTGACGAAATCCAGCATTCATCATTCTTCTTGACGTTTACTGCACTCCCAAATTTATAGACACCTGAATTCGTAATACTCTCCACTTATTATCTGTGTTAATATGCCCTCCCATATGCCTCTATTTTTTGTCTCCTGAATAAGAAAGGGCTCTGGTCTGGCTGGTGTTGCTCAGTGGTTGAGCATTGACCTGTGGACCAGGAGGTCATGGTTCAATTCCCTGCTGGGGTATATGCCTGGGTTGTGGGCTCAGTCCCCAGTGGGGGGTATATAGGAGGAAGCCAATCAATGATTATGTCTCATCATTGATTTTTTTCTTCTCTCTCTCTCTCTCTCCCCCTCCCTCCTTCCCTCCCTCCCTCTTCCTTCCTCTCTGGAATAAATAAAAATATATATTAAAAAAAAGAAAGTGTACACACACACACACACACACATTCCTTATCATTCCCTGTATTTTTTACCTCACATTGCTCAGTCTGCTTAAGCTTCTTAGACCATGGAAACTAGATCTCCAGCCAAGACCTCTCTGTTTTGATTTATATATTTCCTCCTGTCTGTATAACACTGCCCCTGAAGTTTACTCCATGTCTTCAAACTTACAATTGAACTGATCATTTCTCTTTTACCTGTATAAATATTCTATAGCAAGACAATCTTAGAGAGCAATAATGATAAATTTGTCAGCATGTTTCAGTTGTGCTCTATTTTATATTCAAAATCCAGCCATGCACTTGGATCTCCCCCCGCACCCCCTCCACCCCAAGAGTAATAATTTTGTTAAAGACTATAAAACTTTGTGTTGGACAATATTAACTTTCTTCTTCCCAAACATAATTCCCATACTGTTACCTCAAATCTCTCTTCTCTGCTAGTTTTCAGGTATCTTAAATATCACAGATGTATACCAGTTTAGAATTGCAAAATAAATTCTGATTTAAGGAGGACCGTGTCCACCATCATTGATTAGGTTTGGAGCTCCAGAGATCTGAAGTAGTCCGTTTATTCTGTGGTCTCCCACTCTAGCATCTGAAAAATTCAAGAAGAGATGTATGTGATCTGCTCCTTAGCTACCCACTGCTCTCCTCTATTCTCCAGGAATAACAGCTCTGATTATATTGGAGGGGTCATGGGAAAGAAAGAAAGAAAAATATTTCTGTAATTAACTTCAGTTTGTATCATCTCTCTGCTGGTTACATGGATACTCTGGCCAGCTTCTCAGGGTACAGATGTTCTTTTGAGGAGGAAATCCAGTTAATGGCCCCGGAGGAGTATACATAAATTCTTCAGAAGGCCTTGGTAGAGGCCAACAATTCCCACTCCATGACACACCGGTACTCCAAACCTTTTCCTTAGCTTTTGCCCCCTGTTCCTGCATCTGACAGCTTCCTGTCCACAGAATTTCATTGTGTATCTCTTCTTCCCAGCTTTCCTAAATATAGTCTACAAGGTGTGGGATATGTTGGTTTAAGCAGGATGAATACTAGCACTTGTTAGTAGGCCCAGTGCAATCACTAGTTCCCCAATTTTTGTTGTTGTTGTTCTCTTAGCCCAAATTTAAGCCATAATTGCCAACCTATTGTTATAGCACCCTCGAACAATAGTGTCTCATAATTCCTCTATTTTTGTTTTGTTTCGATCTTTATAGCCTATTCCAGACATTTTGTTCTCTGAAATCCTGTTCCATTATTTCACACTCCTTGTTATTAAATGTAATCCTATTTTATTATCTCTTTAATCAAGTTCATACTTTTGAAAACATATTCAAATCTTTTAATCATTAGTCCTTTTAAAAATCATATAATATATGAAATTCATATGAGATCATCTTACCATGTGATATTCTTCCTATATTTTGAAATTCCTAGACTTTTTGTAATTTCCAGTCTCAAATGATTATTTGCTTGTATAACCAAAGGGTGTATTTACCTTTTTTTTTTAACATATCAGATATTTAATCAGGTTCTTATAAGAAATTCAGAACACACGTTTGTGAGGATAAAGTCCATTGATGAGAGTGAAGGTAGCCCTGGAGTTGAGGAACAGCTTTGATTTTTGGCAGAATTTGTGAGTCCACAGCTTTCTGGTCAACCTTCAGCTGTTCTTAATCTCGAATTTCTCTGTCCCTGTGTTGAACTTCTCACCTTCCTGTTGTCTGGGCTTCCACAGCTTCTTCTTGAAGTAAACATCAGTGAGATGTTTGGGGATTTTCACACCACTGGTATCAATTTTGGTGGAGGTGGTGATGACAAATTTCTGGTATGTTTTACAGAGGCACTCGATTGAGGGACAGAAGTCCGGGCACAAGTAGCAAGCCACTGCTCGGCTGCTTCAGGAAAACCACCCTCTTGCCTCTGTGGTGCCCAGTGAGGATGATCAGAATGGTCCCAGGAGTGATGCTGGCCCGCAATCTCCTCACATGCTCACTGAAGGGTTTCTTGCCTGGCTCAACAGCTTTTGAGGCACATCTTCAGTAGAATAATATCTAGGCATTTTGCGAGTTTAACCACTCGGGTACCACCATTCTTGTCACCACCAACTAGTTTTGTGACAGTAGCAAGAACTTTCTTCTTTTTCTTTTCAATCCTGGATTTAGCTGCCAAATACTTCCTCTTGTACATGGCCTTTTGCGAATACATCGCCGATTGGGAATATCTGCCAATTCCTTTGATGAGGACAGGGTTTGGGCTGCAGTGGGGCTTCCCCTTCTTAGGCGCATTAACCTTGACACCAGCATCAGCCTTCTTCTTGGCTTCAGGTTTCTTCTCCTTAGTATCGGGCTTGTCAGTTTTCTTTTCACCTGCCATCTTGCAAGATGGGAAAAAGAACTCTAATAATAATCTAATTATTTTCATATATACGTCCTATATCTCAAAAAAGAGAATATGTTTTAAATGTTTTAGAATAGCACCTAGCATGACACTTGTGGAATGGTTTTCAATAAGTGAAAGTGTGAGCAGGTATTACATATGCATGAAGAAACTTCTGAGCATGCACAGTGCACTTCAAACTGAACTCAAATGATAAACTGCATTCCTTTTTTATTATAGAATTCTATTACATAAGTATTTGGTTGGAGGAATGAAAATATTCGATTCATTCAATAATGTTATGGTGACACTATATTCCATTACCTTCATTTAGCCCAATAAGGTTACAGAAATACCTTATACGTTCAGAGAACTAGTCCAAGAATTAAGTGGTCCTTCTGGTCTACTTAAGCATCCATGGGACAAGAGCAGGTATTGCCTTATCAAATAATGAAAACATAAGAAGGAATAGGGATGTGGAAGAAAATAGTTTTTGTAAAGAGAGAGAAGAGAAATTCTTGAAGCAATTCTATGGAAAATAAATTCACTCAAAATAATTATCTTAATGAAGATGGTGCAATAAATGAAACGAATTTAGCATAAATTGTTCATATTTTCATAATAGGTTTTTTTGAGTTTTGGAATATGACGAAGTCTAAATATTAGCAGATGTTATCTGAATAATAGAGTTCTCAAATTTAAATTCCTCACATTCTGTGCTTCCTCTTTACTCTGTGTGTATTTAATGCACAAATATGTGACTTAATTACATGAATAGAGCCTGATGTGCTAATTTCTAACTGGTGAATTAAAAAAGAATGTGTCTAAGCTATGTTTTCTCAAAATGGAATTTTTAATATAAATTTTGTTATCTATTTTCATAACAGCAGTACTAGACTATGATGCATCAAATAAAGGATTTTCCTGCTGCTAGGAAAATGGCAAGAGCCCTGAGATCTCCACTTTTATTAGTTTTCTAATTTTATTTCCAGACCCATAGCTTATTTGATAGAAAGTAGTGTTTTTGGTTCACTGATACAAGAAAAACTCCATAAATACACAGAGCCATAATGTAACCAAAAGATTTAAAAGTTGAGTAAGGACAGAAACATGTTTTTAAAATGCTTCTGGTTGTAGGAGTAACTAAGGCTGGCAACTCTTACTAGTATCTAATGCTGTGGGTAATAAAAAGAGTCACTTTTCACTGATAATTACCTTTGAATTCAGTTTCAAGAGATGTGTAATCTACTGAAACATCTTTCATTTCTTAAATGATTGAACATGTGTTCATTATGAAATGAAAATATATTTATTTCAAATATTTAAATACTAGTAATAAAAATATACAATTTCCCTTCGTAAAATATCAGAAATTAATAAAGTAATATAAATTCCTTAAATATAGTCACTGTATTTATACTGTTTGACTTAAAAAAAAGTATATTGAGACTTAATTGCTTGTCCTCTTTGTACTACAACAGGTTCCTGAACATAAAACAGTTATTCAGGAACACTTTACTAATAATACTGCTGTCAGTTATTTATATATATACACATATGCACAGCTGATACAAAGTTCAAACTGGTACTATTTTGACTGTTGTGCAGAACATATTCTGAAGGAATGCATTTATTTCAAAGCTAAGTACATGATGCCAATTCATTGTTAGTAATATTTTAAGATCAAACATATCTTTATTTGAAAACCTTTAAAATTATTATGGTAAATGTAGAAGTATTTCAACAAAATGAGATCATATTGAAAAAACAAAAACCAACAAAACAACTCCGTAACTGAACTCTACAAGGCTAGGAATAGCATGAGTACCATTCTTCCCAGTTGCTCCAATAAATTACTTTAATCAGTGAAGAAAAAAAAATTCTGAACCCATTTAATCACTTTCTCTCTTAATAGCCATATTTATTTTATAATTTCCTTTTATTTTTTATAGATATATCTATATATAAAACAGTCTAAGCGACCAAATGACGGAATGACCAAACAACCAGTTGACTGGTTGCTCTGATGTGCAGGAGCTGCTCCCTGGTGGTCAGTGTGCTCCCACAGAGGGAGCGCAGCTCAGCTGACCAATGGGCGCCAGACGCAGAGCTCAAGGTTGGTGAGCGCTGCTGCGATGGTGCGAGCCTCTCCTGATCACGATTGACAGGGCACGAGCCTGCAGCAGGCACAGTGGGGTCTAGATGAGCAGGAGAGTCTGGCAGGAGTGGCAGGCAGCATTGGACTGCCAGTTTTGGCCCAATCCCCACAGGCCATGCCGAGGGACCCCACTGGTGCACTAATCTGTGCACTGGGCCTCTAGTTATAATATAATTTACATACACTAATATTTCCTCTTTTAAGTGAACAGTTTTGGTAGCTGTATATTATATAACTACCATCACAATTAAGATATTGAACATTTCTAGCAGCCCAAAAATTTCCTTGTGTATCTTGCACTCAATTTCCTCTCTAAATACCCAGCTCCAGACAACCATCGACTTGATTTCTATACTTATACGTTTGCCTTTTCTAAAAAGTCATATAATTGGGATCACAGAGTGTTTAATCTTTCTTCTTCTTACTTTACATAGGATAATGCTTTTGAGAAATCTGCAAGTTGTCCATGTACCAAACTTTGTTCCTTTTTATTGCTGATTACTATTCAGTAATATAATTATAACCAAAACATCTTATCATTCAATGGTTGACGACTATTTGTGTCTCTAGTTGTCAGTTACTCTGAATAATGGTCCTAGGGACATTCACAACATCTTTCTGTAGATATATGTTTTCATTTATCTTGGGTGAATACCTTGAGTGGGATTGCTGGATCATATAGCAAGTGTATGTTTAAGTACTAAACAATTTTTCAATGTG
>NW_006295824.1:2509535-2535999 GCF_000327345.1 Myotis davidii
GGATGGAGGGCATGTGTCGGGGGGTAGGGGAGGCTGGAGGAAGGTCAATGGGGAAAAAAAGCTGACATTTGTACTACTATTTGTAATACTTTAAACAATAAAATAAAATGCATTTCACTGATGAATGGTGATGGTGATCAGCTTTTCAGATGTTTATTTGCTTTTCTATATTATTTTGTGAAGTATCTGATCAAAACTTTCCAGTTTCTTAATTGGGTTGTCTGTCTTCTTATTGTTGAGTTTTAAGTCTTACTTATATATTTGAAATAAGTCTTTTGTCATATATTTTTTAATGTGTTTTCCTAGTCTGTGGCTTGCATTTTTATTTCTTAAACTGTGAATTATCAAAGAAAAGTAGATTTTAACTGTGGTAAAATCCTTTTATTCATTGCTTTTATGTTGTGTGTTTATGTTTTGTTCAAAGAAATCTTGCCGAACCCAACGTCACAAAGATTCTTCCACTGTTGTGTTCTTGAAATTTTATAGTTATAGTTTTTTATTCTACAATGTATTTCAAGTTAATTTTTATGTGTGAATAAGATAAAGGTAAGGTTCCTTATTTTTCATATGGATATCAGTTTTCTAATCACCATTTGTTGAAAAAACTACCCATATTGAGTAAAGTTGGCACCTTTGATGCGAGTTAATTAACCTTAAAGTCTTTTAAACATTTTTATATTGCTCTCTTGCTCTCAATTTCTTCTCCCTACTCATATTATTGTTTTCTATCTAGTCATATGATCTCTATGGGATAGTTACTGTACTCCCATGTCTTGTATCATTGGCCATTAATTTATATATCTTGCTTTATTGTTGAAATTTCTAGGATAAAAATCAGTCTTTTGCAGATTCACCCTAAATAAGTTCACAAATCCCTTGGAGCGTTGTCACTCCGTGGTCTGACAATGTGCCCCTTTGAATTCACTTGAATGAGGTTTTATTAAATTGTTTAATTCAGTGTGCGCACTTCAATTTATTTTTGGTAATCCAGTACCAAGTTTTTCCCTTGAATCAAAGAGCTTTGGTTTCTTCATATTTAAAAGAGGGATTTGTGTGAGAGGATATCTACAGTTACTTACTCATTTTAATTTGAAACTATACCATAAATGTGAATAAATAATTTTCTCTGCCTATCAAAATCATGATTACTAAAAGGGATACTTTCCCATTGTTCTAGATATTCAAAATTTAAATTGTATTCCTGTTAGAAATGTTTACCAGCTCCCTATCCCCTCATTCACACATGGAGAATGAACACCTTGACTAAGACCCCTGTCTAACTCTACACGGCTGTTTGTCAATTTCTCTAGAGTGACACTAAATCAAGAGGCAGCACATGGGAAAGTAAATCACAGTCTAATTTAGTTGTCACTTTGTTGTGACACGTGGTTAAAAATGCTTTTTAATTGTGACTATAAATTATACATGAACAATTCTTAGTGACAGTCTTAATATACATCAGACTGTTTCACCCAAGGGGGAATATTGAGCATCATCAACATGAAGTAAGTGTATATCTGAATCATTTAAAATAGCTATTTGGGAAAATATAATGATGATATGTGTCCTGGTTTAGTTTCAACCACACTCTTTGGGTAGAAAGAGGGGGAGAGGGAATTGAAGGGCAAGGGCGGGAGGGAAGGAGTGTGGACACATGGGTAAAGATAGCAGACAGTGTCCCCTTCAGCAGAAATCCCTATCCTTTATGGATGTGGATAAATTATTGAAGTGGTGGGCATGCTCCCCATGTTTCAGGTAGTTATCAGAGGTCTTCCAAATAACCCACAGGCAAAAGAATGTGAGACTCCAAACCACATTCCTAGGTAAGGTTCTGAAAGTCAGAAACAATTTAGGTATAAACAGGTGAAAATTTTTTTTAAAAAAGGAGTGTTCCGTCATGTTTAGTAGTAATATTAAAGCAAAGTCTAAATCACTGGCTAGTTCAAAAAGAGAACATGCAGCATTGTCGATAAAATCTAAGATAATGAGGAAAAAACAGGGATGGCCTGGATGACTAAGGAAGACAAGAAATCACAAGCTAGGTTGGACTGTCTAACAAGGAATAGTGTAACTGAGATGAGCAGCATATACTAAGAGACGCATACTGATTGGCTCACCAAGCACTTACCATCACACTTATTGAGCATCTGCTGTGTCAGGAAATCACTTTTATCACTTTTTGCTGTCAGCTGACAACAGAGGATAAAATAAATAGGCCTTAGGTAGGGGGAAGGCTTCAGGAACAGGAATAGCTGGCTAGAAGGACATGGAGAAGTGGAACCAAAATGTAGATTTTATACTAATGATGATAAATATAGTTATTTAGCTGCAAAAAGACATAATAGAAGGATGTGAGTAGCAGAAGAAAAAAAAATCCTGGCTCTGGCCAGGTAGCTCAGCTTGTTGGAGCTTCCTCCCCTACCACAAAAAGATTAGGAGTTGGATTCAAAGATTAGGGGTTCAATTATCAGTCAAGGAACATAACTATATTGTGAGTTTCATCCAGGGTTGGAGAGCACATGGGAAGCAACAAACTGATGTTTCTCTCTCTCTCTCTCTCCCTCTCTCTCTCTCTCTCTCTCTCTCTCTCTCTCTCCGCTCCTCCTCCTCCTCCTCCCCCCCCTTCTTTCTCTCTTTCTTAAATCAATCAACATACCCATATCCTCAGGTGAGGATTTCAAATATAACCACCTTTAATAAGTCATATTAGTAGTGTTAAAATAAAACAACAGATCCCAAATAAAGTCTCTTAAGTTCCATGTCACCAAACTAAGACAACTATAATTTTGGGTCTCCCAGGAATATAATCTTAAAGCAGTCCATCAGAAATGATCCGATCAGTTAGAGTGTGGGCCCCAGGACCTAAAATTCAAGGGTTCAATTCCCAGTCAAGGGCACATACCTCGGTTGCAGGTTTGGCCCTAGTATGCTGGTCCCAGCTGCGAGCTTGCAGAAGGCAACCATTGGATATGTCTCTCTCACATCAATGTTTCTCTCTCTTGCTCTCACTCCCTCTCCTCCCTCCCTTCCACTCTCTCTCTCTCTGAAGATCAATGGAAAAAAATATATACACTCAAGAGAGGATTTAAAAAAAGGAAAAGAAATGATCTGATCAATACTAGTTAGTAATCTGCCCAACATGCAGTAATAATCAACCCACTTTTTTTTTTTTACCAAGTATAACTTCCTTGCTCCTGCTCCATTCTGCCCATAAAAGTCTTTCATGTGTTTCAGATCCTTGGAGCGCCTTTCTATTTGTTATATAGGATGCTGTCTAATTTGAATTAATTTTTACACAAATAAACTTTAAAAATGGTTATCATGCCTCGTTTGCCTTTTGGTAGTGGTGCTTTGACAACTTCTGTGATGGCAACTCCTAATCTTTCTTTAGAATCTTACATTACCTAAATCTACAGAGAATTTGACTATATATTATATTTGTTTGATATTAAGTTCTTAGGACAAGATATGTTAGATTAATAATAATAAAAATTAGTATTAAAAGTGAAAATTAGAACTACTAAAGCCAAAGAATAATTATAATGCCTATTATCATAAAATAACTGGAAGGTCTTCTTTAACATTTAATTTAACATTGGCATTAGATTACCATATGGCAGGTTTTTCCATGGTTATCTTTATTCATCAATCATTATCTCATATATTCTTAGGAGAAAGTAAGCATGTAACTTGATTTCTTTTAAAACAGACAGAAAAATGGAACTACAGAACATGCATGTCATTTGCTTAAAGCATTAGAAACTAAATTCTAAACCAATCACTGTTAACACTGATAATGTTAATGACATGACAAGTATTATTTTTTTACAATTTAAAAAAGAAAGAAAACAACATTTTTATTTTCTACTAGAGCTGATATCCTTAAAGGGGAGAGAATTAATACAAACAAACACAGGGTTTTTGTGAGCATCATATAACTTTGCAGGCCAAAAAAAATATTATAGATAGATAGGTAGATGATAGATAGATAGATAGATAGATAGATAGATAGATAGATAGATAGATGATAGATAGATAGATGATAGATAGATATAGATAGATAGATAGATAGATGATAGATAGATAGATGATAGATAGATAGATGATAGATAGATATATAGATAGATAGATAGATAGAAAGATAGATAGATAGATGATAGATAGATAGATGATAGATAGATAGATAGATAGATAGATAGATAGATGATAGATAGATAGATGATAGATAGGTCGATAGATAGAGATAGACGACAGGTAAGGGCTATAAGTTTATACCTAGAGTACTGATACTGACAGCCTCTAAATAGGGACATGGAGTTGCAATTGAACAAGGTGACAATGAACACAGCGGTATTAACTTTTGCTTTAGGGTAGTTCTGCCTTTCTGTAATTTTTAAAAATAACCATCATACATTACTTTTTAAATTAATTTTAAATGAATCAAAGTCTTCCCCCCTTAACTTTCCACTAGCATGAACAGGTGGGAGTATATGCTAACTGTCAAAGTACTGGAAAGCACTTAGTTCATTTATTCTTCTACATTGCCAAAAGTGATAGAATATTTGCAAAACATACTCTATGTGAGCAACAGAAAATGACTTGACTTTTATATCACACCTGTTCATTACAACTGCTCGGCAACAAACTTTCATGATGACAACTTATTCAAAATCATAATTGGCAACACAAGAGGGAAATCCCCCCATCTTGTTAATATATCAACATTGCAGTGATATTAGAAGCAAGTTTATCTTTTTTTTTCATTGTGACTCATTTTTCTCTCACCACTTTAGACAACCAAATTAGTGACAGAACTAAAATCATTATAAGACAATATCATAACAATGTGATTGAATCCAGAAATAGCAATTTAGTGATCTAATCTTTCATAAACCAAATTTCACTCAGTGGGATGATTTTGTTGTAGATTCAGTTTAGATTGATTTAATATATATCATTATCTGCAGGACAGTCCATAAACTCCCAGGTTCTTCACTACTCTTTTGAATTTGTATAGTTATCATAAATATATAATTTCCTGGAAAATAATGGCATAAATCCAAAGATAGAAAATGGGTTATTCTATAGCTTTGTCAATAAAAGACCAAAGCCATGCTTGCAACCACTTGTCTTTCAGGCCAGATAACTTATTACTTCATGATCTCAAAACTGTTCCTGACTTCAAACTATTTTACTGAACAGAGAACTTTTCATTAGTTCTTAGCTATAAAAAATTTATACTACCTTTGATGTAAATCAAAGTCCATTCCTTTTTTTTTGAGCCATGTTTCTTAGGCTTCTTTTTAATTGAGTAGCCCACTGACATCTAGTAAAATTTAACACCTGCTAAATTCTAAAGACTCAATTAACTTTGGACCTCTTTTTTTTTTAATCACATGAAGTATTGAAGCTTTGAAGCATGGATCAAGTAGAAATGTCTTTCTTTTATGCTTCAGACTGAACAGCTTATTTCTTGGCAAATAACTGTCTAATAATCACAGAATTTTCCTGGTCTAAAGAATAAATAGCCGAAACCGGTTTGGCTCAGTGAATAGAGCATTGGCCTGCGGACTGAAAGGTCCCAGAGTCGACTCCGGTCAGGGGCATGTACCTGGGTTGCGGGCACATCCCCAGTGGGAGATGTGCAGGAGGCAGCTGATCGATGTTTCTCTCTCATCGATGTTTCTAACTCTCTATCTCTCTCTCTTCCTCTCTGTAAAAAATCAATAAAAAATACATTAAAAAAAAAGAATAAATAAAGCACTAGCATATTTTTGCTCAAACAAACTCCTGGCCAGAGGAATAAAAAATAAAGAGAGTAATTTTCATATACATGCATGGACTTCTTTGGTAGATACTAGTATTCAGCTTGTATGGAGAAGTTTTGTTTGGTTGTTTTTTGGTGACTATTTGGAATCCATGTTTTCCTTTTTCGAAGTAAGGGCTGGATTTTTTTTAGGACACTGCATAAATCCTCTTCACTTGGCTTTATTTAGATTTGGGTGAGACTTCACTGGTTTTGAAGGGACTTGCTTGGATTGTGACAATTCAAACTTCCTATCCACCTGTCCCACCCTAGTCCTCATTTATAGATTCAAGGAGGGGATGATCAACCAACCAATTTTTGAAAGTTGAGATGTTTATCAAGTTTTCAAGACAGATCTGAGCTGAGGAGTCTCTTTATTCCTCTGAATTAGGTTGTGTATGAATATAAGTATTAAAACTCCCTTTTGACAATAACCGGTTGCCATGCAACTATGTAAAGAAATGAAGGGATACCCAGATCTTAGCATATGAATCAATGAATGAACACCCACCTAAAGCTATCACTGTCACTAGACCTTAAAGTTATGCAAGTCAATAACTCCCGTGTCCCACTATATTTTCTTATACTATTTTTTACTTTGAAGTTTACTTTGAGTATAAGCAGAGATTATTAAAGAAGCAGTTTACTATAATAATATGAGCAATACTGATAAATTCTCAATGAGGGTGAGGTTAATATGCAAAGGCTATAATAATAAGAAAGTCTTTGAAACATAGTCACAAAACATTATATTGATAAAAACAATCTGCAATAGATATTTATTTGACAAATACATTTGTATTAATATGGAAAGTAGGCTAGTTAATGAAAATAAATCTCAATTCTCAATACTATAGAGAATCTTTATTAGTAAATCAATAACCCCAGAAATACATGTCATTCACCAATCCACTACTCGTCTGTATAGTCATGATCTCAGTTGTGATTGAGTAAAAAGTAGTCATGTGTAAATATGTTTTCATTGTTTGAAAGGGAGTAAAATCTCTAGTGTGAGGAAGAACAAGTAACCTTAGATAAAAGCATCATTATATATTATTCTCCTTTCAAATGTCCTCTGTTCGTAAGAAGAAATTATTCACAATTAAGGATATTCCAGCATCGCTAGAAGGCAGCCTCTAGCCAAATGGTATTTGAAACAATATCGCCAAAAATACACTCAGAAGAAGATTATGGTGATGTAATAATTTGAGCATCTTAAATTTTAGAAATATATTACATTTGTAGCAGATGGTGATATAAGCACTGTGTGGCTAGGCTACTTGGCAGATCATCTTTCTGCAGCTTTGGGGGTTTAGAAAAACAAGAGCAGAAGTTGTTTTGGTGAAGAGACCCAAGTTGTCAATAAAAGTGATGAAATAAGTTAGTCCATCACAAGGATTATCAGGAAATAGCCATGGCTAAAATGAGAAAGGCTAAAGAATTTGAACTGTGTGGGCCCCAATAATTCATTTATCCCTCTGTCCCCATTTTTTATCGCCTTCCCCAATAAATTATCAAACTCTATTCCAAGCTTTTAATGGGAGTCACAGCAACATATAATCCAACAACCTCATACTTTTTACAGAGTTCTCCCTTTTCAGTCTGGCCATATCTTTGTAGTCAACAAGAGGTTTCTAATCCACTTGTTAGATTATGGGTATTCAACCTCCAAATTTGTAATAATTTCCATTGCCTATAGCATCAACCAAAATTTTTTGTCCTTCATGATCTTATGTCAACCTACTTGTCCAGTTCCTTCTACACCAAACCTCATGAATTTTATTTTTCAAACATGCTAAACTAGCTCCCTCACACACCATACTCACACACCTCTATGCTTTTCTGTTTGCCTGATTTACTATGATGTTTCCACTAGCCTCCATCCTCTCCCTTTAACTGAAAAGTCCACCTGGAAAACTTTTATTCATATCTCAACTTTCAAATAAGTGATATTCCTATGTCTCTTACAAAAATACCCCAATCATTCTTGATAAGCCAGTTTTAAGTGTTCCTTCTGTGTTCTGATTCATTTGTGTATTCCTCAGTTTTCTACTGATTGTTTTCTTGTTTCTTTCTCCATTAAATTATATAAAGTTCATGGAAAGGAGAGACTCAGTCATCTGAGTATTCTGAAGTTTTTAAACTATGCCTAAATACAGTAGATGCTAAATGACTATTTTTCTTATTTCTTTGACTTAATGGAACCTGGATATTCTTTGAGGAAATCACATATCTGACGTTCCTGTCACCTACAATGCACATGGAAGGATCATGGAATCTGAATTCTCCTAGATTTCAACTAGGACATTCCATATCATCCTATTACTGTAGCCTCTCTTCTTTTAGTCAATGGTATTTCCTAACAATCCTTGTGATGGAATCATTTATTTCATCATATTTATTGGCAACTTGGGTCTCTTCACCAAAACAACTTCTGATCTAGTCCTCCTAAACCCCAAAAGCTGCATAAAAATGATCTGCCAAGTACCCTAGCCTTCAGGGCCCATATAACCCCATGTTATAAATGTAATATATTTCCAAACTATCAAGATGCTTAAATTATCTATGCATGGCCGTACGAAATATAAATCTTTAAACAACAAAAATAAATTTGTAAAAATGTATGATGACACTAAAAGAAAAGAAAGAAATACAAAACCCTTATTGGTTTATAAACGTAAACGCATTGTTTTTTATATAATCAATCCAGGTTTGAGAAAAATCACACGTTTTCCCAATTCTTTATGTATAATTAGTTTTACATGAAGCCAAATAGAAAAGGTAAATTAACTAGTTGGTCATTTTATAGCAGGCTTAACTAAACTGACTGGCTACTTTGATGTAATAGTAACACAGATAAAAAATAGTATAATTTATGATGACAAGGTGTTTTTAGAAAATGCATTTTGAATTTATGTTTTTAAGCACTATAAGCTCAATTATTCAGTTTATTATTTGCTTTTATTTCTTAAATGTTTTGTACTTTCTACCTGAAATAAATGAAGCAGGCTGGCAAGTGAGTAGGGCAACAATAAATAGTAGGCATGCCAGTGAGCTGATAAAAGGCATTCCCTCAAAGGCATTAAAATGTAATTTTAAAGTTTTTATTTAAGTACATAACAGCTTAAACTAAACAAATCCAGGGTTGAACTAAAGCAGCTAGTCTGACAAGTGGTATTCTAGGACTGATTCCAAAATGAATGCTTTGCAAAATGACCAAAAGCATTACCAATTTACTCTTAGGGTTGATGCCATAGTCCATTCATTGAAGCTCCTTCTACAACCCTCAGACTACCTGAAACAATTTTGTTTCCCATTAGCATATTAGTCCTGATTTGATTAGTCCTAGTTTTATTAAAAGTGAGTGAGGTTAGACTAAGTATACTGAAAATCACAATCAAAATGGGAGGACACAAGGACATGAAAAAGGAAAAAAACTATGGCCAAAATTTCATATTCATAGAATTTTAATATATCAAAAGAACGTTACGTTTATTTATTGAGGCTTAGCAAGAATACCCAAGAAAAAATTTAACATATTTCTAATAAAACAGACAAAGTCTAAGGAGGGAAAAAACCAACAGATGGTATCAGTGGAGTAAGAGGGTAAAACAAAGGAGATTAGGAAGAGTAATTCTCAAAAGTCAGATTTATATTGTTAGGGATTTGTTTTCCAGAGAACGAAAGCAATTACAGAAAGCATTTGCATTTATTAGTTTTTGCTCCACATACGGAACTAGTGAATGTGATTTTATGTAATACTGAACACACAAAAATTGTCCTTAATTTCAGTCCCTTTGAAGCTACTCCTAGGATGGAACCAGGAAGCTTTTTGCTTCACAAAAGCAGAAATTGGGGAAAAAATGGATACATTTGGCAACATTAAGCTACCTTTCTTGACCTCTTTAGCAAGAGAGAAGCCTGGAAAAATAGGCAATATTCATATAGAAATGTATTTTCTAAAACCTAATCATCCATTGAATACATGTACAGTTCAACCTACTAGCTAATAGAGCATTAAAACATGGTTTGGACCTTCCTCCTAGATACATAGATAGCTTGCTTTGGATGGGTGTCCAAGGGAAAGAAGAAAGATGATGGGAAAGAGACAGAGTTAGATGCCAACTCCCCACCAAAAATTGGGGTTTGGGGGAGAGGGAGTTAGAGAGATTGGAGGAGTCATGACTATTGATTTCTCTCAAACTCACTTTGCAATGTGTATGTGTGTGTGAGAGAGTGTGTATTTAGCTTAGTGATACTTTTAATCTACATTTAGAAGTAATCCCCACATTTCATTTTTATTGTTAATTCATCCACCTATTTTGAAGATTTGTACTCATTTGGCACTACCAAACCCTCATGGCACCATTTTCACACTCCCATGTTTCAAGAGAAACATGTTCACTCTTGCATCTTTGATTTCATTCATCTTTCTACACCATTACTTTTTCTTAATGTCACCTATTGGAATTAAATGGTCTTTAATGCACAACTTTCAGTTTAGTGTTTTAGTATTTTAACCAATTTTGCTCTGATCAATATAATCCTCATTGATCTCCCTTTCTTTTGAATTTATAGGGTTTTGTGTATAAACTATGAATGTTTGTAAGGACCAACTGCCTTACATTATTTGTAATTGCTGCTTGTTAACTACCTTCCTAAATCAATTGTAAACTCTTTAAATATAGAAGTTATAGCTTATACCTTTGTGTTATTAACCCAATTACACTAAGGAAAGGTATGCAATCAGTAAAATGTTATGGATATAATTTATTAAATTCCCTGAAGTAACAAATGTTTATCACTATTAAAATGAGAAATAGATAACTCTTATCAATATAACAACACTGTATTACTATTTTAAAAACACTTAGAGATTATTCAAAACATAATTTTTCATTTTAAAGTGTCTGTATTAGAACTCCAGAATAAAAAACAATATTCTTTACATTCATAACTATTGTCTAGGTCAATAGTTCAGAGATGGAGTTAATGGGATTAAAATATTGAATTATGTCTCCTTATAGACTAATTCCTCTGCAGAGAATTATACCATGTCAAAGACGGTTGTTCTACAAGATAGAAGGCAATAGTCAGGAGAGAAACTGCTAAAGAATGTAGATTGCTGCCCAGCCAGCATGGATCGGTGGTTGAGCGTTGACCTATGAACCAGGAGGTCATGATTCAATTCCCGGTCAGGTCACATTCCCAGGTTGCAGGCTCAATCCCCAGTGTGAGGCATGCAGGAGGCAGTTGATCA
Source organism: Myotis davidii (assembly GCF_000327345.1). NCBI lineage: Eukaryota > Metazoa > Chordata > Mammalia > Chiroptera > Vespertilionidae > Myotis > Myotis davidii. Next base: position 2,520,602 of record NW_006295824.1, read on the forward strand.
ATGATTCTCTCATCATTGATGTTTTTATCCCTCTCTCTCCCTCTCCCTTCCTCTCCCAAAAGAATGTACATTGTTTACAACTGTCAACAATCATAAAGATCTTTGAAAGTCCTTACATGATAGGACTATACATAGACAGAACTATTTTGGCTTCTTCATACTATTTCCTTGAGATAGAAAATAAAATTAAGAACAAGAGCTTTAATTTTCAGCTTAGTACAGGGCACTTTTGACAAACTGGTCTGCATGGACTTAAAATTACATTGCAAAAATGGTGTTAAATTGGACAAATGCACTTGGAACTATTGTGACTTTTTCATTTTTAGGTAACAAATAGCTCTTATTTTCTCCTTGGGAGGAAAAGAAGCCTTCTCTCTCTTTTTTAGTAGTTATTTCTTATGCTAACCCTGCATTGTTCTTTGTCTGGGTTCTGTAAATAACCTGTTCTTTAGGGACTGACCTTTCATTTATTTTCTGCTCTGCCCTTTCCAATTCTACTTTCATCTGAATCTCTTCCCACTCTATATTTTGTCATCTCTCTTGTCTTGTTATTTTGTTCCTGCTTCAGCAAAATTCTGAATTTGAACACACAATGTTCTCACTGTCCCAATTAATCCGTTCACCTACCCTTTAGGTGACCTATTCTCAGGTTTCGTGTGTTAATTAACATTCCTTCCTCTCAACTGCTTCTTGACATGCAATGTTCCAGTGGGAACAGCATAAGGAGTAACACACATCTGATTCACAAGATGTAAAGGCAGGTGTGTGATCGTCCTGCCCAGGCTTCAGCCTCCGCATGCCTGGCAGTTTCAGAGTTCAACAACAAACAAAACTCTACCATCTAGCTCACATTGCTGGCAATCCTCCGAGATCTACTTAGAGTTGGCATCTGATTATTTGTACAAAGAACCCTGCTGTAGTACAGTCATTAACAGGGTATAACTAAGAGGGGAGAGAGCAGGCTGAACAATAGAGCTTCACAGTCTGAACCACACAATCCAAAGATCTGAAGAAATCAAGGGAAATATTAATGAGAAGCATTCGGCTCTGGTCTAAAGGGAGTGGCCGAGCCTTTCTAGTTTATGATGTCTGTCCTGGATGTAAGGCATCACAACTTGAGGGTGCTTTTGGAAGGTGTTACTGGTTCCTTTCTACAACAGGAAGTTTCTAGCAAATGGACCACTGGCTGGATAGAGCTCAATAGGTTTTGTTAATTATTACTATGAGGTAAATACAAAATAAGGGTGCTTTAATTTCATCAGGATAAAATAACCCTTCCCATTAACAAAGTATTTGACAACATATTTGTCTGAAAATAAGATGTTCTTCCATGCGAAGCTGAGATTTCAGGTAAAAGTTCATTACTGTCTCCTGAGCTGCCAAAGCTTGTGGACTTAGTTTCCATGATGCATTGTTATTAACTGAAATAGTTGAAATTGTTTTTAAAATTCCTGAGAAACCCTGAGATTGAATTCTACTTTCATCTGAATGAAAGATTACTTAGGAGAGATTACTTGCCCATATTATATCATCAACTTGTAGGTTCTATGGTAACAGGAAGCACAGTTTATTAAAGTGTGGATATTAGGGTATTATTAATTGATTGTTGCAAAAAAAACAATATTTTGCTTGATTAATTGATGAATTTTCCAATTATGTTCTAATGTGCTATAATAATTAGTTCATATTCCATCTCTAACATATTTTAATGGACATATTCATAACATCATTATGTTCAAGGCTATTTTTATACTGACTAGAGTTGTTATGCCATCAATAATTTTATTTTTTAGGGGTAGCTATATATGACATACAGACAACCTACACAAAGATGTAGAAAATGCAGTTGTGAGAATCAGAACCTGGTTTGATATCCCAGGGCTACTTCTGAAAAGCTCTTCAATGTGGCACACCTATTTTTGTAACTTCAGGTTTTCATAATAAAATTAAGATAATACCTATTTTCAAAGCATCATTTTGGTAACTAAATTGAGATATAAATACAAATTACTGGCTTTTTGCATGTGCATAATAATTCTCAATAAGTATTAGATTTGTTCATGCTTTCCTCCCTTGAAATTCTCTTCACGAGCCATTAACTATGTCTTTATGTTTGAATCAACACTCCAATGGCATCAACAATTACCAAAGCAAGCAGAGACATAAACTAGAAAACATTTTTGTTTCTATATTGATAAAAGTATCCTGCAATATATAAAAATTGAATATGTTATATATAACATATCATACTATTTATTTGAATGAGTTATTTTATGTCACTGGTATAAAAAAGATAGGACTATTTACTAGTAAGACAATGATTTTCACTCTCAAAGAACTCCAAGTTCTGAGATTTGAAAATAGAAGGTAGAAAAGGTGAGAAAATAAAGAGACAGAGTAGAAACTGTAGACTGCCTTTCAAGTTCCATTATTGTTAGCACCTTTGCATAAATTTAAAAAAAAAAAAACAGCAAAACTGTTAAAAACAGAAGTAGGTCAATACAATGAAGCCCTATTATACAATGCTGCAAGGTGACCCCCTATCCCAGTTTTCTCAAGACATTCCAGGTTTATGTTTGTTGCCCCACTTGATCATAAGTAGTAACCGCTGTCACTCTCAAGGGTGTCGAGGTTTGAATGATGGTTCCTTATCAATGAATAGCATAGCTTGAAATCATAGCATAGCAGCAAAGATACATGTGACTGATAAATACAGGGTATCCAGAAAAGCTGCATGCACAATTTAACAACTGAAAGTTCAATTTTGAAAATGAAACGTATTTTAATAAGCACCACCTTTATAATTATTAAAAGTGTGTAGATACATTTTTGGAACACCCCATATTTAGTCTATGTTATAATTGTTAGTTCTATTACAAACAGCAATCAAGGATTATAAATAGGTCTGCTATAGGCCACTGCTTCACATATAAAGTAGTTTAACGGTATGGGTATCATAAGAATGCAAAAAGAGAGAGGCAATGAATTTGAGCATTCATTTCATTTTGAAACTAAGACAGATGTCTCATTTTGCCTGTTTATCTTGTCTTACAATGTCTAATTTGCAATAAATTTATTAGTGCATTTCCCACATCAAAAAGTAGTATGCAAAATTAGCTGGGTATTTAATTATTATTTTGTTCTCATTTAAAATTAGTTCTTCCTGATTCATGATCCTTTGCTTTTTATGAAAAAAAGAACAAAAGAGGTAATGCAGTTCTGTTTGTAGTAAAGCATCATCACTAATACCATAATACCTAAAAGGCAGCTAAACTTAGTTAAGAGTTAGTGGGTTTTCCCGATTATTTTACTTGAACCATACACTACATAATTTCAAGAGTTTCTGGTTTTACTCTATGAAAGAAGGCAAAAAAGCAAAGCAAAACAAAATATGTTTGAACTCCGCCACAATTCTGAGACTGGACAGTGTAGCAGACGGGTCTGCCTGCTACCCATGGTCACTGTCTATGAACGTCTGTCACAAACTGATTCATGCTTGACATACTTTGAACTTCACTTAACATCATGTGGGAGTTGATAGATGGTGTAAAATGAAATATGTTCTGCTGTCCCAGGTCAATATTCTGCGGCAGCCCATTTCTCCCAATGACATTTGTGACAGCCCAGCTTCTCTGTTTAGAAGGAAAACTAAAAAGACCATTTTTATTTGTATGTTGATTATCAAAGAAAGATGGAATTTGTGGTCACCCTTAAAGGAGCTCTGTGAGAATCTTGTGTCTGCAAGGAGCCCTGGGAGAAACAGTGAGGGACACTGGAATGCATGAAAAGTAACCTCTATGAACACTGGCGTTGAAGTTCTGAAAGTGGAGAAACAGCAGTTGCTCCCTTTTGAGGCGGCAACTAAACTGTAAGCAAATAAAGAATCTGAGCCTAATGAGGGCAATGGGTGGCTCGGTGGGATTTGGGGGACCAGAGGCAGCAGAGCCAGCAGAAAAAGATAATCAAATGGGACACAAGACTATAGTACTGAGAAGACTAATGTGAAATTAAAGAGACTGAGGGCTATTTTGGATGATCATCCTAAATTTGGTTAAAACTTGGAATCCAATCAAATTGTAATCATCATGCAAGCTCTTCGTTGCCTCCGAAGGCCTTGGGGCCTGAGGAAATATGTGATTCACAAAAGTGATCCTCTGCTTGCCGAACACAAATGTGTTTATCGATACCAGATGTTAACAAGGACAGTTCTTATTTACAGCTCAGAAAATGCATGCTGTTTTGTATTAAATTAAACAATTTTAACTAAAACACCTCCTGGGTGGACTCTGTGAGGCTGATTATTTTTTCAGTAATAAATTGTGCTCTGCCCATGCTTTCCAGTTAGGCTTTCACTGACAATATGACTCTTTTGAGGTTTGATTGCTTGTTTCTGTATTTTGCTAACGTTATTTGTTGACATAAAGTTACTTCAACTACTAAAATTAATCAAAAATGTTGCCAATATAGAAATCTGAAATACTGCCAAAACAAATTATTAAATTATCAGGTTATTTCAGACTAAGGTAGATGAGACTTATTCAGCTTTTATTTCAATTTATAGTATTTATTTTATTATTATAAGAGATTTATATAATTATGTATCTTATTTTGCCTCCATGCAGCTCCAGGACAGCTCTAGAAATAACCCATATGATCTTACATTCACTAAGAATTCTTACAAAATTGGTTTTGAGACATTTTTCTTTTACATAAAACGGAGTTAATCAAAATATCAAAATCAGTTTCATAGTGCATGCACTAACAAATCCCAATGCCATGTCTACTAGTGTTTACCTAGTATTTCTCAACTGTACAATAGAGAATATACTACCTACCACATGAGGCCATTGGAAATAATGCATGAAATAAGTCAAACCATTTAACAAAGCTGATCATACTAAGTAGTCAATGGCCACTACTATTAGTGCTGGCAGTTAAGCAGTAGCATCAGACAAAAATACATCCAACTTTGTATATCACACTGCCAAAAAAAAAAAGAACATCAAAAATATTGTAAATGCCACTAAACAGGAGCAAAGGAAAATTTCTCCTTACAGGTTTCATAATTATTTTGGAAGGCAGATTCACACAGAAATGCTTGTAAAACTTGTGAAGTTACGTGGATGATATAGATCAATGACACGGGATCTTAGTGAGTGGCTGGGAAGAACTTCACAGAGTTAGCACTTTACTTTGGTCTGAAAACCTAGTAAGACCATACTGACAGAAGAGAAGTGAAAATTCATTCCAAGTAAAGAAAAGCTTAAATGCACTGAGTTTCAAAAGTATTTGAGAAATGGAAAACACACTGGGCTGGTGTGAATGGAGTGATTTTAATCAAAAAAGAAAATTGATGTCAAATTGTGCAAGGTTACAAATGTCAGTGAAACTATTTTATTTACTTCTAATTCCAGCACTGGCAGAATGACTGTTCTTAGCCTGGCCTTCCCACAGTAAATGACTATAATTTCATGAGTCTGATATTGAAGCATTGAACAAGAAACAATTTCTCTATGTGATCTTTGAGGGAAGAACAACTGAGGAGATGCACCTTACCTTGATCCTGGGTTCTTATCTGGGGCCACTTTCCAGAAAATGGGACACTGATCTCTGCTAATTTTTGCAGAGCTGAGGGGGATAAGATTGGAATTTGAATCTACACAAATGAATGGAATTTGGGGGACAGGATATTGCACAAGAGAAGGGTTGTCCATAAGTCTTCATGGGGGCTCCATGAAAGGAGATATGAACTGAATAAGTGCAGAGTGATACTGTGAGAAGCCTACTACAAAACTATGGCTACGAGCTGAAAGCTCAATGGAGGAGGGACCAGAGGTTGTTCCAATAAAAGACAATGGATTTCTAGCTCAGCAGATTGGAGAGACCCTACTGCGTCACTTCAGATACTTGCTTAAAATGTCAGAAAGGCTCACATCCTAGAACAAAGAACAAAACCAATATAGACCCATCCTAATGAAGACAAGACCAAGCATCAGAGGATCAACGACATCCACCCATAATTTACCTGATTGGCAGAAGAAAATCCAACCTTCTGTTAAGGAAGACAGTATAATAAACACTTGCTATGTGTCATTCCCAATGTTTAGTGCACATTAAAATATATTAAACATGTAAAGAAGCAGTAAAAGGGCTAAGAAATTTTAAAGTAAAAAGAGCCTTTCTTCTCGTAGCCATTTTCCCCCTTAGTATAAAGATTATTTCAAACTGAGCAAGCCTAAAGGAATGATGATTAAAGCAGGGTGGCAGGGATGCTTAAAGCAAAGCAATGACAATATACACTGAGTGGCCAGATTATTATGACCACCTGACTTTTGTAGGCAAATTAGTTATAATTTCGCACTGAAGTTGCTAGAGGGCCAGACCATGATAAATAGTGAAGCAGGTTGTTTACCACGACAGTAGAAGTGATTTTTTTCTGAAGATATGGGTGCATGCTTTCATGCTATTTCTGCCAAATTCTCACTCTGCCATCAGCATGATGCAACTGGAAACTCCACGTTCAAAGGCTGTTAAATCGCCTTGTTTACCCATATCTTCAGAAAAAAAAATCACTTCTGTCGTGGTAAACAACCTGCTTCCCTATTTATAATGGTCTGGCCCTCTAGCAACTTCAGCGCAAAATTATAGATAATTTGCCTAAAAATGTCAGGTGGTCATAATAATCTGGCCACTCAGTGTATATTGCAGTGCTTGATTCCAGTTCCTTTCCTTTTACAGGATATTTCCCCATAGACTACAAACGCCTAATTTTCTCAAGTGTTTGGTGGATGGAATTGGGGAAATCACAAGACTATAAAATCACATAGGATTTTATTCCAATACCAGCTCTAATACTTATCAGCCATGTGGTATGGGGAAGTTAAGCTGTCTGATTCTCATCTTCCTCATCAGTAAATGAGTTTAATATTGTTTCTGTTGAAAAAAAAGTGGTAATGTTTAAATAGGGCTTGACACACTATATGTGCCCAATATGTGGTGAAATTGTTACTGTGGATTATTTAATCCAATAAAAGTTTTACCAAATGGGCAGGAAAGAGCTGACCAGGAGGCCTGAGTTGCTTAAATCTTACTTAACCCAAGAAATGTCTCTCTTCAGCCCCTTGGGTATAACCTTGGAGTCCTTGGAATATTACACCTCATACAAGTATGGTTTTTGGTATGCCTGAGACCAGGGGCCATGCTGTACCAATATCACTAGATAAATGTATCGCAATGATGTGATTTCTGGTGGATGCCTGTATTGGAAGGGGGCGGGGACAAGAGAGAATAAGAGAGAGGTAGCCATGGGCTGGAGTCTGAGTAGTGGAGGTCAGTCATGCAGTCACCGCAGGATTAGATGACAGACCTCCTAATTCTGGTCACCAAGACTCAGGTATGTGATGATACTTCACTTGTGCTGTCACACACCATTGCTGGTAGAAGTGAGTGAGTCCTTGTGCAAATTGACTGGGAGGGGACCCCTGGAGACTTATACTCCTTCCTAGACTTCACCCCATGTGCCTGATCCCTTTGCTCACTTTAATCTATACCCTTTTGTTGTAATAAACTGAGTGCAGCAGCTTTTTCTGAGTCCCATGTATCCTTCTGGTGAGTGGATCAAGCCTAAGGGTAGCCTTGGAAATCCACAAAACAACCTGTTTCTGTACCTCCAAGAGGGGCCACAAGAAACATTACTCAAGACAGCTCATGCTAGTCATGAAAGAATATTGTTCTTAGGAATTCTGAGGGCCTAGCTATGTGTTATGAGAAGTACATAAGCATTTTGTAATTTTTTAAATGTTGTTTTTATTTAGAATATAATGCAAATAATAAAAGCATATTATAGATACCTGAATGACCACTGTATAATCAAAAACTGCTCCAGGGGATTAGTCCCTGTGTTTGCCTTTATGCTACCATCAATTGTATGAAATATCAGTATCTACATGGAAAAATGTTTAAATCTTACAGCTAGCATAGTTCACATTATAAATGAAGATGTCACTTCTAAAAATTTTAATTTTATTCTTAACACTGTTTTTTAATGTTAATATTATTAATATGTTATTTAGTATAAGATTTATACAGCCCTTTGATTTCATAGTTGTATAAAAGGAGTATAAAGAGTTTATACTGAGTTCAATGTTTGTATACATGTGAACAATACTATGATATTATTTGTTTCAGTCAATATTTGGAATCTGTAAGAATTTCTCTTATGCTTCCAAAGAGAGATGCATATTCCTGAGTTTAAAAAACCAGAGATGGAAAATACGTTTGAATTTGAGAATTGTGATGAAAATAGTATAAGAAAAAGATTTATTTTTAAGTAACTGTATGGGTATATTTTGAAGCATCAAATTGTTGTGCATAAAACTGTTTTTAAGTTGGCAAAAGCCCTTGAGCATTTTAAAACTCTATAGATCTCAAATGTGTACATGAATATATACTTCATTGAACTGCTGCTTAGAATTAATCAGAAAATTTATATAATAAGAAATAAATCAGTCAGAGAAAGACAAGTGTCACACGATCTCACTTATATGTGGAATCTAATAAACAAAATAAACTGACAATAGACAGTAGTGAGGTGATTCTGGGTGTAGAGAGGAGGGGCTCAATGAGGAAAAAGCGGGACATCTGTAATAGGTTCAACGATAAAGATAAATTTTAAAAAGAATGATCATGGTGCTTTCACTCTAATAAACACCTAATAATTTTTATTCCCTTATTTCCACTTCTACCTGAGAAAACCTAGGATTTTTGGAATTTTCTAATTCAAAATTAAGTTCAACTGTCAATAGAAAACCCATTTAAAACGTCTTCGTTAGCTCTTCCTAAATTTAACATTATATAATAACAAATGATTTATAACACAATAATATCTTTAGTTATTTCAGTGAAGATAATTGTGTATACTTTAAAATGGTTATAAAATTTAGTCTAATTCATACTTTTACAGATTTTTAATGCACAATTTCAAAGAAATACATTTATTTTTTAATATTTTATGTATATTGCTTTCTCATGCCTAGAACTGAACACTAAAAACAAAAGAAACACAAAATATCCCAGTATTTCTAGTAGCTGAAAAAGGATATAGAGATGTCATACATATGATTATATTACCCACTTCTTTCCACTTAATTAACTGATCTAAGTATTCATACCTTTCAGTGATAGCTATTGAACAATTTCAGGTATTAGCCTGAGCTCTGAACCAGATGAGACATAGGTGCAGTTCACTAATTTCTGTTATGATTTGGTGTAAATGGAATTTCCCATACCTCCACCTCCTTCTATGTATTAGAAGTTTTCCCTGCTTCACCTCAAATTAAATGTGCTAACTACATAGTACCTCATTTGCGATTTACTGTAACCTTAGATTACCAAATGAACAAACTGCCTTATCATCAACCTCCAAAATAACAGGCTCACCAAATCTTGCCTGTCTACTTCTCTACACCTTACAAAAAAGACGATTTTCTCTTTCTCCCTACAATCACATCATCAATCATTTTTCCCCATTTTGATATTTATGTTCCAGGACTCCCAGTGGAGTAAGCCAACACTAGCTTTCCCTGTGTCAAACCTGAACATCACTGAAATGGTTCTCTGCCTTTTGCTGAATCTTATCAGCCCACTCCTTATAGCTCTCCTGGGGTTAAGGGCCAAGATTCTCTCTGGTAAGTGGACCCCCACCACATCCCGACCGCTTGCTCTTCCCTGCATTCTTATAAACAAACTTCCTACTATTTTGCTGTATAAAAATCCCTTCTAATCCTTCATTCTACAGTAAATATTTTTTTAGGTAATATCCCACACTGGAATGTGCCTCAACACATTCTTTTTGAATAAATACTGAGAAACCCAGGAGAGACTAGAATTGGAAAAAAAAGATAATTATCAGTGTCCACTTTAAAATAGCATTTGGTAATGTATCTTTGCTCATTAGAGTCCAGATACTTAGTTTTTCCACTTTCTTATATACATGACAATATTACATGCATATGTGATTGTATACAAACATTCAACCAGAAGCTTTAGAATATGTGCTATGTGTCCACTTATTTATTTTCATGTATGCCTTTATTAACTCATTACCAATGGTCTATATATGCATGCATATGCATTACACCTACTAGAAGGTTATCAATGCAAGAAAAACAATAGACCAATCCATCAAAAGAAGAGAACAGAAATTCCAGAAATATACCCACACAAATACAGTCCACTGATCTCTGACAAAGGAACTAGGACAATCCAATAGAGAAAGGATAGGTTAGTCTTTAAAACAAATCATACTTGAACAAAGGGACATCCCCATGCTCTGCCTCCCTCCACCAAAAAAAAAAAAAATGAATCTAGACACACACCTTACCCCTTTCACAAATATTAACTTAAAATGGATTATAGACCTAATATGCAAAGCAATAACATTCCTATAACTGACAGAGAGAATCTAGGTGACTGGGTTTGGTGATGGCTTTTTAGATCTAACACCATGAGATATATGAAAGGAAAAAAATCATGTCACATATCATTAAAATTTAAAACTTCTGCTCTATTAAAGCCACTAAAGGAAATGTAAAAAAAAAAAAAGAAAGCTAGAAAAGCCATACACTGGTAGAAAATACTTGCAAAACACATGTCTGATAAGGGGCTAATATCCAAAATATTTAAAGAATATAGAAAATTCAAAAATAAGCTAATAACTCAATTTTCTTAAAAAAAAAAAAGGGCAAAAGAGGTGAACAGACATCTCACCAAAAACATTAACAGATGGAAAATTTACATGAAAAGATCTCCAACATCATATGTCATCAGAGAATTGCTAATTAAAACAATAAAATACCATTTAGCTAATACTGAAATAATTATGTATGGTGCCCATTGGATACTGGAATTATGGGGGAAATCACTTTGTAAATTATATAATTATCTAACTACTACACTGTACACCTGAAACTAATATAAAATAAAATTGAATATCGACTATAATTGAAAAATAAAATTAAAAAACTAAAACAAAAAAACAATGAGCTACATACACCATGCAACTATTGGAATGGCTAAAATTCAAACCATTGGTGACAAATGCTGGTAAAACTTAATTTCTTGCTGATGGGAATGCAAAAATGTACACATGCTATTTAGGTGGCACAGCAGTTGAAAAAATTGATTGTTACTTTCTCTGCACAATGTCTCTTTGCTAAAGGTTTGCTGGGGACCAATTACAGCGTGTCATAATTTCAAGAGTTTCATCAAAAGGTTGATGAGACTTGGGGACTCAACAGGGTTGAGTCACACATGTAGTCACCTGCATCTAGGAATGGCTAAAGGCATTTCCCCAAACCTGAATAGGATACATTAAACTGATTGCTGCTGCCAGACAGCTAAAGGGCATCTTAATCTACATGTTATTGCCTCCTACTGGCCAAACACCTGAACAGCCGTAGGCTAATTCCCCCATTCTGACAATGAACTCTGTACCAAACCCTGGCCCTTTGAAGTGTATATCTCGGCCTCGCCTCAGGACAAACTGTGTTAATAAAAAGCATGGGGTCCTGGGGACGGAGAGAACCTAAGACAAGATCTTGGATCTTAGCTCCTTTAGCCAAGCTCCTCTGACCTCCAATGCCTTTCAAAATTATATTTCGTCTCTGGACTCTTTATTAGTCTCTGGATTCCTATGTCATCTACGCACGGCCCCTTCTCCAGATTCCTTGTTCCTTCTTGATGCTGGAACAAGAACCCCAGCAAAGTTTATACAACATATACATGAAGAAAGCTGATATTTGAGTTAGACCTATGATAAATGCTATTAAAAAATAATTGAAAAATAAGATAGTTTTGGGGTGATTAGAACAAGACAAAAGGCCCCAAGTGGAATCCCTCATGCTAAGCCCCACATCACCAAGCTGAGGCTTAATTATGGTTTTGGCTCTTCCAGCAAAGGAATCTTAAAACAGTCAGTCAGGAGTTCCCTAATCACTAGTGAGTGAGGGAATCTGCCTGATAGACCCCAGCCGTCCCTAAAGGGAAGTAACCTTGCAATAACCAACCTAATTTTTTTTTTCTATCTACCATAATTTTCTTGTTCCTGCTCCCTTCTGCCTATAAAAGTCTTTTATTTAGTACAGCTCTTTGGCCCTCTTCTCTATCTGCAAGGTTGGATGCTGCTTGATTTGAATTGATTTTTGCTCAGATGAACTCTTAAAAGTTTTAATATGCCTCAGTTTATCTTTTAAGAGGGGATACAAACAAACTTCATTTAACATTTCATGAAGCACACAGTCTTAGTCCCAAGGGTCAGAGAAATGCAAGTGTGGCAGGAGTCTGGAAGCTTTCTTTCTATCCTTTGATAAAGAATAAGGAAAAAAGGAGAGAAAATAGAAAACGAATAAGGGATACGGAAGTAAGTACAGAGTCGGCTTGGCTTCTGGGGATTGGATGCCTGGTCAGTGGCATCATTTGGAGGGACCTGAAAGTTATCCAGCTTTAGGTTTGCTGACCTGGCATCTCAGGCAGGAGCGGCTCCATTTTGGGCCTAGAAATTTATTTCATCGTTAATTTGAATAACAAATGGTATTTTTATACCTTCCTGTGTACCCCATAGTTCTCCTATTTCCTACATCTGAATATTTAGTTTCAACTTTATGTAATCCACCCTTGACTACAATAACTATCACTGTTCCCAGCCACGTAAATAAATAAAACAGAATTGCGTGCATAATTTTCTTTGCTTCTATTTTTAATGTATATGGTTTAAGGCAGTTTTAAGTTGAAAGTGGAATGACATACAAATGGAAAACATTTACCCTCTCTGTGAAAGAACAATCCCCCATTTTCTTCCCATGGTATCCATTCCTGAATAGCTGCCACTTATATGCAAAAGAGGAGCATGGACTGTTTTGGATGAGAGACAAGTACCCATCAATAGAAAGCAAATCATAGTGATAAAATGAGAGCAGTGAAAGTGCTGCAGAGAGTGGACCTCTGAAAGAGAAGTTGGCATATTTCATCCATGAAATCTAGCTCGTAACTTGAACTTGGATTCTGTGTGCATTTCATTCCCATAATTTCAATATCCTTTAGATATTTTCTAATATATATTTCTATCCCATATTTTGAAATGTTCTTTACTTTTTGTGTCTCATTACTGGGAGACAATCTCACACTCTGATTTTGCTTTTCAGTGTGAATTTATTTTGTAAAGCAAAAGAAAAACTGTCGAGTGAAACCCTCTATTTATCTTTTTTTTCTCTAATACATTTTCAAATGAGTCAAAGGAAATACAGTCAAGAGCAAATGCTTCAAATTTTTAATTTTAAGGGGTTGATATTTTAAGCTATTTATAAATATTTATTCATACAGAGAATAAAACAGTACATTTGATAAATTTTATTTTTAAAAATCAAATTGTAATAGTCTTTATGATACTTAAAAAGATGAATAAAACTCAGTCAACCTTGCTTTATTAAGGCTTTAGTTCACATATATTATTCATTTAAAAAAGCAAGTGCATCAATAGTCCCAAAACATTAGTAATTTTTTTCCTTGTGTTAATTCTGAAAAAAACCTGTCCAAAATGAAGAATAGGAAGCAGCTCCTAATACAAATGAAGTAATTCAGCTTACTCACACTAAACTTGAGAGAGAGCTCTCTGAAAATGTTATTGCTTTCTTTGCCCTGCAGTCTAAGCTAAAAGAGATTGGTTGGCTCCAAAAATAAACATAATATATACCCATCTCTCTGGCATTGTCAAAAGCAATATGGGGAGGCTGATAAGGGTTCTTCTACAGAGTTTTAATGAACCTTCTTTTTTTCTGGATTCAGTTCTAGTATCATTTATTTTTAAAGAAATTGGTCACCTCTTTCCACTAGGTTAATGGTCTTCTGACTGATTCTACTGAAATACAGAACAGTAATGAACAAGAATTCCAAGTTGGAAGCCAGTGATGAGCTAAGTTTGTTGTACCAAGTTAAAAACATGAGATAGAAAAGTGAGGTAGAGTATGAACTTAGTTCTATAATTTAAAGTACTTATTACCTTAAGATCAAAGAGAGTGAATAAATAAAAATGCCATCACAGTTTGTTCCCACCTAGTACCTCCACTGTCAGGCAGACCTTTTGAATTACACACTACCAGAATGCCTTAAAGCCTTTCTTAAAAACCTAACTCTGTCCACAAACACAGAAATGTGAGATTAAAGTTCTGTGATAAACTAGTAAGCACTCACCTAGACTGCATTCTTTGAGAATAATGTCCCCTAGCCATCAAGGCGGCTAAGAAACTTAGAACTAACCCATGGATAGTTTCTGAAATGGTCTCAGGCACTCAGTAGTACTGATAAACATAATTATTAGTTTTACTTTCTGGATATAAATTTACCTAATTATTTCTAATTACATTTATAGATGTAAAGTTATGTTTTGGTGACATTTCATGATATTTGTGATTCCCTCAAGAATATCACCCCCAATAAGTTCAATAATAAAAAGGAAGCACAATATTCCACCAACATCAACCTGAGTAGGGATGAGGAGAGTGGTGTTCAATGTGAGAAGCTGTACAGGGCCTAACAGGCACACATACCCCATTAGTATGTAACTGGTTATTTAAGAATGAGAAAAATGAAAAATAAAACAGAATTGCTTGCATAATTTTCTTTGCTTCTACTTTAAATGTATATGGCTTACAGCAGTTTTAAGATGAAAGTGGAATGCTACACAAATGGAAAACATTTACCCTCTCTGTGAAAAGACAGGGAATCATTCCCCAGTATCTGTGTTCTCAGGCTCTATGCAAATAACTCACAATACTCCCCATTATAACCTATTTATTTTTCTCTCACAGACACTTTGCTCTAGCAAATGTTGCCACACCTTTTGGTACTAGTCTCACTGCATCAACCCATAATTTGATTTTACTTAAAAAATAAAACAAAATCATCTTAACTTTAAATCACAAATACAAATGGCACTGCATTCCCAAAACAGTTTTGTTGGGGAGTGTATTTAATTAATTAATGCTATATATGAGCATCTCAATTTATCCACATAATCAATGTGCATTACATCAATTCATTAAATTAAATTTACATTCTAGTGGGCATTTACTATTTTTTTTATAATACTATTTTATGTGAGTGTAACAGCAATTGCCTCCCCATAACATCATTACAATTGAAAGAAATCTTTTAAAAATCTGAGATACATTCTTACTGCCATAATTTGTTCCTACAGATCTGATAATGGAGTACTGATAAAGTAAATTCACAAACAAAAACGTTGGTTCTTGAAGTATAGGTGTGAGGCCAGAGAGAAGCCTCTCCCTCCCCCAGACCTTTCTTGCAAGCCCTGGCCCTAGTTTAGTCATAGCAGAGTTTATTTC
>NW_006295824.1:2536147-2555611 GCF_000327345.1 Myotis davidii
CCTGGGTGTGGTTTACATTCCAGGCCACCTGCATGTGGTTTTTGCCTTTATAAACTCTTGTTCTACAATTGCTCGGGGCTCCAGTCAGCCAGCACTTCCCTTGGGTTGCTGCCTGTCTGCCTGAGAGCCCCTGCGCTGCGCTTGTAATAAAAAACCTCTTGCTTTTGCATCAAGTTCCGGTCTCTGCGTTTGACTTGGAGTCGTCGCCTCCTCCGTCGGACTCTCCGGGGGTCTTAGGGCCTTACATAGGGATGTCTTTAGTGACTCTTGTATGGGTATATCTGAGTTAATTTTTGAAAACAAATGATGGATTGGTTCTGAGTCATCCACACTCAGCCTTGAAACCATTGTGTATGGCTGTCCACACTCAGTCTTTAAACCATTGAGTATGACTGTCCACACTCAGTCTTTTAAACCAATATGAATGGCTGGAGCTATAAAACTGCCTATGAAAATCTAGCTTACTGAAAAGCACCTACCACTGCTTGGGAAAAGTAACATGCTTTGAAGCAACTCCCTCAATCACTTCACCAAAAACGTTTGAAATTATATCTTAACATCCTTATTTTAGATCAGTATTAAACGTACATGTACCAAGAATAATGCCATGAGCCAGGGAAATGAAAAGCACAGCCCTAACTTCAATAAACTTTCAGTCAATTAACAGATGATTTAATATTTATGCAATAGTTACCATGATGAGAGCTCAGTGGAGGGACATTGGATTAAGAAAGATGACCTGCTGAGGCTGTGGCCTGAGGTAGCCCTTAAAGAATAAGAAAAGTTAAGAAGGAACCAATAAAGCACTAAATGCATACATATACAGGATGTTCCAAAAAATGAATACATACTTTAACAGCTGATAGCTCAATTTTGAAAATGAAACATATTTGAATAAACACTGCCTTTATAATTAGTCAAAGTGTGTGTATACATTTTGGGACGCTCTAGATATATGTTATATATTTTTGAAGGCAATGATTTATCTTATAAATTATGTTATTTACATTATTAGCCCAATATAAGTTCAATGATTATTAGAATTATTAACTAATTACTGTTTCAACACAGGAAGAGTTGCATTAATCCAAAGAATAAATCAACACAGATACTAACAGTAACTAAGGAAAGCAAGAAACACAGTCAATTCTTGCCATTTGAGAAAGTTATGTTCTATGAAGTTGTTGTGAGCGCTGCTGAATGAGCAATACTGGTCCGCTGCTCCTAGGGGCAGAAGTGTTAAGTGGTTTGCCTGAGGCCACTTCACTAACAGGCACTAGAATTAGGGTTCAAACCTAAACAACTGGCCCCAGCAGGACTTTTTGCCCTTTACTGCCTCCTATTTGCCTCTCTCATTTAGTCATCTCTGTACAAGTGAAATAAGAAAACAGAGCATCTCCTGTGCCACTTCAGCTGGGAACGTGTGAATGAGGTAACTCAAAGTCTTATCCACTTTGCACATCTGAAAATTACCGTGAAAACCTGCAAGTATTGATTTGGGGGTTAAAAATAAATGTTAGTGAGCAGGTGAAATCTCGAATAAGGAATAGACAAATATTGAGGATCAACTGTAATATCAAAGGTCAAGCTACACTGAAATAATGGGAAGTATCAGGAATAACCACAGAATAAATAATAATTTAAAAAATTTCAGAATGTCATATTAATCATAAAACAAATGGGAAATATACTGTGAAGAGTATTAAGCAGTGAACTGGAAAGTAAAGAAAGAAAACTAAAAGAATACTGAAACCTTACCTACAAACAATGTCAGTGTCTGTTTCTGAAGAAATATTAGGCAAAGAATATTACTACTATTGGGCAGCAATGATACCAAGTGTGCCCACAATTTATTGGGGAGGAATTATACAATGGGATACAATGCCTGCATTAATTAGGTTATTATGGGACACTGTCGCAAATAAAGCTCAAATACTAGCTGTTTAAGGGATACAAGTGTTTTGTTTGCTTTTTTCTCATTAACATAACAGTTCAAGGCAGGTATTCTACTTGATGTAGTGTACATTTCTTTTCTATGATAATTGAGAAACTTGGGCCCTTGAGACTTGTGGGACTACCATCCCTCAGGACGTTCTGTTTCTCTCTATCCCCCTGGCTGAAGAGAAAAAGAGGTTTTAGAGAGCACATCTACTTCCTAAAATCTTTGGCCAGGAATAATATGTGGCTTATGCTCACACTCCCCTAGTAAGAACCAGGTCATTAATTCAAGGGAGTTGAAAAATGAATTTGCAAATCAGGGTGGCCACTGCCCAACATCAGTATGATAATATGAAAAAGGAAGTGTTCATTTTGAATTTAGCATTGACGTTAAACTAGACTAAAAATATTGTTTAACATAAGTCCATAGTTAAATCGCCTTAACAACATTTTAATTTTTTCTTCTGGTCCAGAATTCTAACCCAGGATCGTTGATAGACTCATATTCCTTCAGTCGCCTTTAATCTAGAAATGTTTAGTGTGTCTCTGCCATTTTTTTCTTACAAAACAGGTCTTCAAACTGCAAATTACCCAACCAAACAGGATCATTTTAAATGGAAAAATGAAAACAATTAAGACACATCCGTTTCCTAGAGAATTGAAAGTTTATCACAGTAACTCCATTTAGTTTACTAGTTATTCTTATGCAAATGAACTCATTAATCCATGAACCAGTTAGTGACTGAATAAGTATGTTGGTAAGTAATTTCAACACCTGGATAATGAAAGTCACCAAGTATCATTCATAGAATGGAGAACAGAAGATTAATGTCTAAGCTTGGAGACAAGAAAACTTGCAGATATGCAGTTTATGCTATTTCATGCTGATGATTTGTCATCGAGCAAAGGAAGGCAGTAGACTACAGAGATCTCAATCAGCTGAAAACATGCAAGCCCAAAGAAAATCCTTGTCACAACAACCATTTCCAACTAAATCGCTTCTTATCTTTACAAAGCAACCCTCCTGGGGCCATTTATTGATATGTTTCCTATTACCAGGAGTACAATTCTCAATCTTATATCACTTCTTGGGGAATCATTTTTCCTAAACACCAATCAGTACTTCCTCAAGTCCTATGTTGTTACAGCCCCACATCCAGCCCTTACAGTCCAAAGTGCTTTGGATGGTATCTACTGCTCCTTCCTATAATCCAGCCTATCAAAGAACTGCCTTAAGAAGTAGCCTATTTAATCTAAAGCTCCTCCAAACTTCATAACTAAAAACAAAATCTACCATACAAACTAACAATTATTTATTTACTTTTAAATTTTATTTTTTTTAGAAAGAGAGAGAGAGGAAGAGAGAGAGAAACATCAATTTGTTGTTTGAGTTATGTATGCATTCATTGGTTGATTTTTTATGTGCCTTGACCCAGGATCAAACCTGCAACCTTGGCATATCAGGAAGATGCTCTCACTAAGTGAGCTGCATGGCTGACCAGGGCAGAAAATTAAATTTTAAAAATCATATGTGTACCTATTATATAAGTGAACATTTTTGCAGATCTCATATTCTATGAACTTAAGGGTTCCAATAATTTCTAAAGTGAATGGCAATAATTTTATTTGTGTATTAGTGAATGGTGGCCACATGAAGACTATCAATATAAAAGGAAACTGTAAATTCAAAATAATGTGAAGAATTCTACTGTCTATGCAGAAACTTGGCAGGCATCAAAATATACAAGGTTTTCCAAGAGGATAATATTGGTACCTGTGTTAGTGAACACAAGTGGCAATGAAGGAAACCTAATTAATCTAGGAAAGACATATATCTCAGATATAAATGACAAAAGATCACAAAGTTAACCAAAAATGAAGATGAAGGTAAAGTGGACATTTGTTTTTAAACAAGAGTAATTTTGATCTTTATCTTCCAAGTCAAGGACTGACTCCAAACATTTCAACAGGCAAAGGAGTTAGAGATACTGAACCCCCAGAAATTAAGAGGTAACATTAACAAACATTAATGAACATAAAGTTAACCCATTCTTTGAACACCTGAAATTGCATCGTCTCACTGCACAATAGCATCATGGTTATATAAGTGCATCTGTACAAACACAAAGCTTTTTTAAAATTATACACATTTTAAAGTTAGCATTTTTTCAATATTAAATTCTAGAAGACATTCAGAGAAAGATTTTTTCCCACTTCATCAGAGGGACAATTTCTACATCAATATTGACTAACTGCTGATTAGTGATTAAAACAACTAATAGAATATCAACACTCATTCTGCTGTTGATTTTCAAAGGATAAAAAGAGATTCTGATAACTATCAGGCATCTTTCTTCGCAACATTTTCTGTGAATTAAAAAAAAAAATCTAGATATTTGTTTGCTTCTTTACTCAGGAAATTGTCACATACAATATCTGCACCCTCTGCCATCAAAATATATTGGACACACCTAAGAGCTCTTCAATCTAAAAGCTTCTCCACACTTCTTAGCAGGATCTAGTGCAGTGATGGTGAACCTTTTGAGTTCAGCGTGTCAGCATTTTGAAAAACCCTAACTTAACTCTGGTGCCGTGTCACATATAGAAATTTTTTGATATTTGCAACCATAGTAAAACAAAGACTTATATTTTGGATATTTATTTTATATATTTAAATGCCACTTAACAAAGAAAAATCAACCAAAAAAATGATTTCGCGTGTCACCTCTGGCACGCGTGTCATAGGTTCGCCATCACTGACTAGTGCAGAAGTCAGCAGCACAAACCACAAGGTGTCTCTGTCTGCAGATCATGGCCTTTCGTTGGAAGATGTGAGGCAGGAGATGTGGGAAGCTTTTCACTAAGGATGAAAGGTGAGAGTCTCAAGACAGAATGCATAATGCCACATGTGTCAGATTCCGTGGTTCCTTTAGTACACTCATTCTTGCATGTGTGATTGTGAGATACACAGCCCCTGGGTATGGAGCCTGGGTTTGAATGTTTCTGGGTTATACTTCCTTTCAATCCCTTACCATTAACCATTACTATAAAGTCACTCAATCATAGTGAAAAATAAAATTACATATGCCTATAATAAGGTCAAGATTCTAAAGTCATTTCCCTCTTAATAAAATTTGTTTGTAACTCTTAGAGAATACGTTAGAAACCAGCCAGCCAGTTACTTTGTGTGCCATGTGGTTAAACAGGAGAGTAAAAGCTTACTGCCATCAAATAAATATCCCTGGCTGGCACTACTTCAGTAATTTACCTAGCCTAAGGTCATTCTAAAGCAGTTTAAATGCATCATTAATCCACAGTCCTCTAAAATACTAAAATGCTTAAATAAATTACAATGGAGTAGGAGTAGGATGAGCCTGAAGAGAGGAAAAAACTGTCAAGATATGATACATTTAAATGATGCCAAAAAAAGTCTCTAAGACTCATGAATAAATTATTGCTAAAAGGAAGGGCATAATAAAGAGCCTAAAGGACATGATATATCCAGCTTTATTTGGTCCAGAAAGATTAAGAAAATGAATCTTGGATTTCATCTTTTTGCTTGTGCATTTTTATTCATTTAGTATTAACCTTGGTAGTTCAGAATTTTTGTGTTCATTTTTATTACATCCTTTTTCTTATTCCAATCCTTGTTATTCTTTGATTGCTCTCCTTTTATTACTAGTGTTATGTAGTAAACATCAATTATGCGTGTGTGTGTGTGTGTGTGTGTGTGTGTGTGTGTGTGACACATTTATGTGTGCGTTTTGAAAGTGGGAAGCATAAGCAGGGTTACCATGATCAAAGTTTACATTACATACATGTAGAATTAAGAAAGGGACAGTAAATTGAAGATATAAATGTGTGAAATATAATTTTGGTCAGCAAGGACTTTATTTTTACTTAAACAGACACCCACAAAATATCTTATGATGTCTTGCCTTCCAGATAAATTCCTGACCCATCCATAAGGCAGTTGAAAAAATCAGAAATTGTTGAATCATATGCAAATTGATGAACAAGCATAAAAAATGCATTAAGGCATGAACTCTGAGGAGGCAGACTTTAACAGGACTGGAAACATGCAGTACTGAATGAGTACTCGCTCATTCCCTAAATGATGATGGCAAGACTGCAGCCTTGCTCCTTTGTTCCATGTGCCACCCACATGCCCGAGTCTGTGAGCCTTCCTCTGAACTATGCTGTCCGAGTTAATACATAATTTTTTTCTTTTATTTCTTATGTTTGAGTCACTTAAATTGGTAGGTCGTGGCCTGGGCTTCTACAGACCAGAAAACTCAATATAGAGCATGGAACCTGTGCCGGAGAAAAAAGAGGCTGGCTTTGGGTGGCAGAGGGTGGACCCTGGAGTATTGATGCAGCTCCGCCTGGCACAGCAGTGCGGAGAGTTGACTGGTGGTTGCGAGGAGTTGGGGGAAGAGGAGAAAAGAGTTGTTATTCAATAGGTATCAAAGTTCAGTTTTGCAAGATGATATGTTGTACAACAATATCAATAATATTGTGCCGGTAGTTAACAATATTCTATTATGCAGTTAAAAGTTTAAGATAGATCTCACAATAGTGATAATAATAACAACAATAATAAAGCAACAGTGCCTGTGCTGTCTCTACTCCTGTTACTAATAACATATTCCTTACTATTGACCACCAAACTCTGGGGTTCTCTATAAAGAACTAGGGATCGCCCTAGGCAGTTTGGCTCAATGGATAGAGTATTGGTCTGTGGACCAAAGGGTCCCAGGGTTCAATTCTAGTCAAGGGAATGTGCCTTGGTTGCAGGTCCCTCCTCAGGCCCGAACCTGGCTGGGACTCATACAGGAGGCAACAAATTGATCTGTTTCGCTCACATCGAGGTTTCTCTCTGTCTTTTCCTCTCTCTTCCACTGTCACTAAAAATCAATGGAAAAAATACTCTCGGGAGAGGATTAAAAAGAAGAAGAAGAAAGAATTAGGGATCAAGGATATGTGCCCATTCTATGTTCATTTCATGTTTATCCTTTATATTGACAATCTTCCAACCTGGACCACCACTTTGTTGCCTAAGCTAACTTCTTTATACCTTATGAACTAGGGAAAATGTACACAAAAGAAACCCAAATCTATTATACATAAGAGCATATATTCATGTGATTTTGCCACAAGGTATAACAGTGGGATATATTTCACTCAATAGCCATGTGTTCAATATATATGATGTGCATGACATAGGGGAAAGAGGAAAAATAATAATATATTTATTGTTAAATGCCTTTGTAGCTTCTTAGCAGAAAAATATATATTGAAATAAAGATTAGAATAATGGATTTGCACAATAAAAACAAAGAAATGCTAAAAGAGTAAAAAGATAAACTATACAAAAAAACTCCTAATAAGAAAGTTATATCAAATTAGCCTGGCATGTATCTTGGAATTGAAAAGGAAGAAAAATGTTTTTCAAAGAGCAATTTCTCAGGTATGATTTATGGGAGAGTTGAGTAAACTTTTCTAAATGGGAAATGCAATACATAATTAATAATATCCTCGTGGACATTTTTGCTTCATATTACTTTGAAACAATCTTAAACTTTGGACTAGTTGCACGTACTTTACAATTATTTTCATCTGCATCATTTGATAAATTTTGGACATGATGTCCCATGACCCTGAATATTGGCATTCTCCTACATTATCAATATACACCCATCAAAATCAGGACCTAATACTGATTCATATCCATCATTGAAAGCACAAGTCCAATCAAATTTCACCAACTGCCACCCACAATACCCTTTATAGATAACCTAATCTTAATGCATTGCTTATTTATCTCTTTTGGTCTGAATTAAGTCCTAGACCTTTCTTTTTACTTTAATTTATTGGGGTGACATCAGTTAATAAACTGATACAGCTATGCAATTCTATAATACATCATCTGTATATTGTATTGTGTGTTCGCCACCCAAGTCAACTCTCCTTCCATCACCATTCATTTCCCCTTTACCTTCTTCTACCTCCTCCAACCTTGGCAATCACTATACTGCTGCCCTAGACTTTTCTTGATTTTTATCATGTTGACTCTTCTAAAGATTTTAGGCCAGTCATTTTATGTCACTTTGGGCTTCTCTGCTGGTTCATATGATTCAGTTCAGGTTATGCATCTCCGGCAGAACTACCACAGAAGTAACTGTATTCTAATGGCATCCTATCAGCTGGTCCACAATTTGAATTTTCTCCATTTCTGATGGCAACTGTAATTGCTTACTAATTGTGGTGTTTGCCAATTTTCTCCACTGTAATATCCTCTTTTTTTTCCCTTTGTAATTATGAAGGCTTTACATTCACATGATCACATCTAAATTCAGTTTACGTTTGTATTACAAAACATGCAGTCACACTGATATCTTCAGTTTCAACCCAACATCTCAGGATTCACTCTAGTTGTTTCCCCTTTACATATAAACTTCATTAACTTATCTTCCCCTTTTCTTAATAAAAATATAAGTTTAATTCTCTTTTATATAAACAATCTTCCATCATAGTCCCTATCCAACACTACTCCATGGTCCACCACCTCTCCAAGGTCCTAACAAGTCACCCAGGTGGTCCCAAGAATGGACGTCCCATCATTTGCTTGGGCTCTGAAATCCTGCTCCTGGCAGAAGTAGGAAGGCACCAATTCCACTCGGCTTGGACTACAACAGCCTGTACAAGGCCATATTCCATACCTGGAAGAACACCCTCCTTCATGCTGCTTAGGATCTGACACCCTATACCTAGCTTCTACCTCCTCTTGTAGGAGTGGGCACCCTTCTCACTCTGGAAGGGTTCTATAACGCTACTGTGCACACTGCTGCTTTTCTCTACCTCAAGGTAATGCCTACTACCAGGCTCTGTCAATGCCTCTAGGTCTAAAGTGTTTGGAAATGGGAAGTGGAAAGGAAGGAAATGGAAAGAGGAAGGTAGAAAGGAATTCTTTATTAGGATTTTAAAGAAATAAATGATGAACATATCCTAATTTTGTTCTTTTTAACTATCATTTAACCTCAGTAATTTCAAAGGGTATAATATTATATATTAAATAATCAGAGTTCCAGAGTGCTGTGATTTAATCGTGTCCCTTCCTGGTTGTATAATCAAGAATTTAATTGGCTTTTGTTTCCTGTCCCTGGGATGCAGCCTCAAAACTTTCCCAAGCGACAGGAGTATGTTTGTTACTCATGGTGAGTGAGCCCTGATAGATTGGGTGACTTTTCTCAGTCGACAAAACTCTGCACATTTATTAGGCCAATAGGATAATATGCCCTGACTCTGTCTATGAGAAGATAACAGTAGCTTCATTTTGGGGATCCTCCCATCTCACATATGTGTCTCTCCTCTTGGCTAGTTCTAATTTGTATACATTTGCTCTAATAAAACTGTAATCATAGGTATAACTCTTCCCCAAGTTCTGTGACACATTCTAATAAATTACTGAACTTTGGGGGGTCGCAGGAACCCCTGAATTTCTAGGTAGCTGGTTAGAATTGAGGTGGCCTCCAGAACCGTGATCTTGAGGCTGCAGGTGCCTGAAGCGAGCACAGTTTTGTGGCAGACTGTATCCTTAATTTGTAAGTTTTGCCTATTTCTGGGTAACTGGTGTGAGAAGTCATTTCACAGATAATTTGAATAAACTTTATATAATTCACAAATATATATGGTTTTGCTCCTACCCTCAGAATATGCTTATCTTACAAGGGCTATCTAAGTACAACATTTGAAAACAGATTAACAAACAAATTTTAACAATAATATGTAAAAAAAACATTAAGCATGTGTTTACATGTTTAAACACAGTAATTATAAGTGAAATGTAATAAAAGTAACAATAAATATTTATCTACATTAAAAAAACTGCTGCACTGATATATTCACATCTTATATAAATATATGTAGACTAGATTATAGTAGATCATCAAATCCATGGGGAAGCACTAAATATACATGTCTTTTTGTGCAAATTTCTTAACCTTGCCATATTTATATAGTAATTGCCTTTACAGATTAAAGATATATGGTGCAAATCTATGATTTCTTACAAACTCAATTGAAAGTAATGTTGGAATTAATATGGTTTGCAAGTGTCTTTTGGGACCAGAGCCCAGTACATGTTTAGAGAATGCATATATATAACATATTGAGTTGTCTTATGGATTTAGGGCATTAACTCTCAACCCTGAGTACAGCTTAGAATGACATTGGGAGCTAAAAAATAAAATGCCACTGACAAGATCCTCTCCTAGATACTAGAAATTGATTGATCTAAGTGAGGCCCTGGACATTGCTGTTATTTAAAAGGTTCCCTAGGTGATTGTGATGCACCTGCAGATTGAGATGCAGTGCTCTACAGAAAATACTTTCTATCAAAATTATCCTCCTTAGGTTCACACGTCATCACAGCCTACCTGTGATTAGCAATTGTTTTATAGGCACCAGATTCATTCTTTAAGTATATAAATAATCTGGAGGAGCCAGAAAAGAAGCAGAAAAGTGATAAGAACTGGGAAGTCATACCTGTAAAAAGATATAAAGGTCCAGATGATATAGACCCAATAAGAGAACAATAATCTATAATAATAAAAGCCTAATATGCTAATTAGACCAGATGACCTTCCGGATGAAGCCGGGGCTGCAGCTGCAGCCACCATGGCTGCAAAGGCCTACTCACACACAAATTTTGTGCATTGAGCCTCTAGTACAAAATGAAAGGATAATGAGTTAATAATCTGAAAATAGAAAATATGTACTTTGCAAATTCCATTAATATTAGAAAGCTTTTCTAGTGTAAGCAAGTGATTATGACACAATTATCCCAAGTTTTCACTTAATTCAACTTCTCTATGGGATATTAATAACATCTTTAAATGGAATTTTTAAGTAATGAAATACTGGACTAGTTACTTTTATTATAGGATAACAAAGTCCTGTCTATGTTCTAGCAGATGCATTACATCTACACTATTACTTATGCTGAGGTAAAATTGACCTGAATTTCAAATATTCTAAGATATTTTGTATTAATATATAATTATACATGCACATATGTACAAGTAAATCATAACACTATGGTTAAGTATTAAAAGATGTTACATTACAACTTGAACAATACTGTAAGCAAACAGTAGAGTTGAGTAATAAATATAAAATTTCTTCTTAGCCCTGTCAATGTGGCTCAGCAGTTGAGCATGAAACTATGAAGCAGTAACTGTTCAATTCCCAGTCAGGGCACATGCCTGGGTTGCAGATGCAATCCCCAGTAGGGGGTTTGTAGGAGACAGCCGCTCAATGATTCTCTCTCATCATTGATGCTTCTCTCTCTTTCTTTCTCCCTCTCCCTCCCTCCTTCCCTCCCTCCTCTCTGAATTCAATAAAAAATTTATTTTTTAAAATTCTCCTTAATATTGTATATAAACAAATGTTATATAAAATTTAAAATACGAAAATGTACTTAAACAAACAAAAACTTTTGAAGTGAAAAATATGCAGAAATCACCACAGACATAGCTTGGAGCTATTGCAGGTTCAGTTCTAGATCACCCCAATGAAGGGAATATTCCAATAAAGTGATTCATACACATTCTCTTTATTTCCCAGTGCGTGTAGTCTATTAAGTGTGCAATAACATTGTGTCTTAAAATGTACATACTTTAATTTAACAGTACTTTATTGCTAAAAAATGTTAACCATCATTTGAGCCTTCAGCAAGTTATCATCTTTTGCTGATTGAGGTTCTTGCCTCAATTCGATGGCTGCTGACTGATCCAGGTGGTGGTTGCTAATGGCTGGGGTGGCCGTGGCAATTTCTTAAAAATAAGACAACAGCGAAGTTTGTTGCCTAATTGCCTCTTACTTTCATGAACTGCCATCTCTATAGCATGCAATGCTGTTTGATACCATTTTACCCATAGAACTTCTTGCAAAATTAACCCTCTCAAGCCTTGCCCCTGCTTTATCAACCAAATTTATGAAATATTCTAAATCCTTAGCTCTCATTTCAACAATCGTCACAGCATCTTCACCAGGAATAGATTCTACCTCAAGAAACCACTGTCTTTGCTCATCCACAGGAAGCAACGCCTCATCCGTTAAAGTTTGATTATGAGATGGCAGTTATTCAGTCAGCTCTTCAGGCTCCACTTCTAATCTTTGTCATTTTGTTATTTCCATCACATCTGCAGTTACTGCCTCCACGAAAATCTTGAACTCCTCAAAGTCATCCATGAGAGTTGGAATCAACCTCTTCCAAACTCCTGTTCATGTTGATATTTTTACCTCTTTCCATGAATCACAAATGTCCCTAATGGCATATAGAATGGTGAATCCTTTCCAGAAAGTTTTCAATTTACTTTGCCTGGATCCATCAGAGGAATTACTACCTATGATGGCAATAACCTTACAAAATGTATTTCTCAAATGACTTAAAACCCAAATTATTCCTTGATCCATGGGCTGTGGAATGAATGTTGTGTTAGCAGGCACAAATCATGAATATTGTTGAGTGCCTAGGTGCAATGTAAATGAGCCTCATGTACATATGTGCATGTAGATTTTAAAAGAAATCGTTTCCTCCCTTCCTCCCTCCCTCCCTTCCTTCCTTCCTTCCTTCCTTTCTTCCTTCCTACCTTCCTTTTTTTCTTCTGAGCAGCAGGTCTTTATAATGGGCTGAAAATATTCAATAGCCATGTTGTAAACAAATGTGCTGTCATCCAGACTTGGTTCCATTCATAAAACACAGGCAGAGTAGATTTAGTCATTCTTAAGGGCCCTGGGATTTTTGAAATGGTAAGTGAATAGTGGCTTCAACTTAAAGTAACCAGCTGCCCCTAACAGGAAAGTCAGCATGCCCTTCGAAACTGAAGCCAAGCATTGACTTCTCTCTACCTATGAAAGTCCTAGATGGCGCCTTCTTTTAATACGAGGCTGTTTTATATACATTGAAAATGAGTTGTTTAGTGCAGCACCTTCATCAATGATCTTGGTTAGATCTTACGCATAACTTGCGGCTGTTTCTACATCAGCACTTGCTGCTTTAACTTGCATTTCAATGTTATAAAGATGGCTTCCTTCCTTAAACCTCATGAGTCAGCCTCTGCTAGCTTCAAACGTTTCCTCTACAGCTTCCTCACCTCTTTCAGACTCCATAGAATTGAGGAGAGTTAGGGCCTTGCTCTGGATTAGGTTTTGGATTGTGGCTGGTTTGATCTTCTCTCAAGACCACTATAACTTTCTCTTTATCAACAATAGTACTGTTTTGCTCCCTTATCATCTATGTGTTCCCTGGAATAACATCTTTAACTTCTTTCAAGAACTTTGCATTCGCAATTTGGCTAACTGTTTGGAGCAAGAGGCCTACCTAGCTTTTGGCCTAAGCAGCTTTCAACACGCTTCCTCACTCAGCTTAAACATATGCAGCTTTTGTTTTGAAGTGAGAGATCCTGGACTCTTCTTTCACTTGAGCATTTAGAGCCATTGTAGGGCTATTAATTGGCCTAATTTCAATGTTGTGTTTCAGGGAATAGGGAGGCCCAAGGAGAGAGAGAGAGAGAGAGAGAGAGAGAGAGAGAGAGGAACTGCCAGTCCGTGTAGCTGTCAGAACACACACATTTATCAATTAAAATTACTCTCTTACACGGGTGTGGCTCATTGCAATGGAGACATGACGTGAGCAAATGCTGTTGGAAAAATGGTGCCCATACACTGCCCGATGCACAGCTGCCACAGACCTCCAATCTGCAAAAAAATGCAGTGCCTGCCAAGTACAATAAAGCAAGTGCAATAAACCAAGGTAAGCCTATATTAGTAATTTATGGCAGAATAGAATAATTTTTCCTCTAATTCTGTTTTTATTAACATAAATTACAAGTCCTGGCTAAATGTAATGCATCTTTAATAACTGATCAAGTTTGTGATAAGATACTTGAAAACTCTAAACATTTGCTCACAGATGACATTATTAGCAATAAGTATTTTAATAACTGGAACATAAATATACCAAAAAGTATGTCAATGACAATTCTATGTAACCACTGTATACTGTGATAAAAAAGTACACTGTAATGCACATTCATACATAAAGAAAACTGTTTTTAATATTACATCTTATGTTTAAACTACTATATCTGTGCACTTCCCCAATCCTAATATCACTCAGTATGCCACTATTCAGGCTATATGGAATAGGATTTAGGGGAGAATCATCAAAACCAGATTTAGACATCCCACTGTATTTTATACTGATTAAAGTGAGCATGTACAGCAACCTTAAAATTTGAAAAGTAATCCCCAAACCTGTAACTTCACAGACGTGCACTGAAATGACAATAAGTGGTCTTAAACATTTGCTTTGGTGACGGTAGGACTTAGAAGATTATTGCATGTTTATTATTCTCTAGAAATACACATATATCAGACTCAAATATTCGCCACCAGCTAGTGGAGAGACCTACTTACTTTTTATGCTTTACTTTATGACTCTTTTTTCTCAGCCCATGGTGAAAAAGAATAAAATCATTCTTATTCACTATCCCTAAGTGATGTGTTTGATAGTCATGGCTCAGTTTTTTATATAATAAACCAGGGAACAAAAGGACATTTGCTAAAATGAGAAATGAAATATTATTCAATACTTTCTTTCAATGCACTCACATGTCTATCAATCCCGACAAGTGCAAAATTCAAATGTATACAAAATACATATATATGGATGTATATGCATATATATTCAATGCCACACTTGCTAGAAGGAAACCACAATCTAAAACCAGCCATAAGTAAAAAAATAAAATAAAATAAAAAAATAGATATGGAATTGGTTTATCCATTGTATTTACTGCAGGCACATAAATTCTTTCCTTTTAAAAATTATCTTGTAATGGATGTGAAGATTAAAAGATCCCCACTGTTTATCATAGATGAGTACTTTCTAAAATAAAGCTTTTAATGGAGATGTTGCAAAAAAAAAATGAATTGTTTTATACCAGTAAATGTAAATTAATGGGATTATTCTACCTAACTAAAAAAATTGCATTGCAAAAACTAGTTAAAAGAATGAGATGGCTCTAACAAACATAAACAAACTACTATTTTACATTAAAGGGGACAAATATCTGATTGTTGTACTTGAATTAAAATATTTTTAAATTCATTCTTTAAAGATTTAATCAGAATCACTATATTGCATCAGTACAATGAATATATTTTCCATGTGAAAATATCACAGAAATTAGTGTGTGTGTGTGTGTATGTATATGTGTGTGTATATATATATATATATATATAAGTTTCAAAAATACTATTTTGTTCCATTAATCAAATTGTCATATAGGAACTGATGAATAATTCAGAGTAAATATATTACCATAAGA
Organism: Myotis davidii; assembly: GCF_000327345.1. NCBI lineage: Eukaryota > Metazoa > Chordata > Mammalia > Chiroptera > Vespertilionidae > Myotis > Myotis davidii. Next base: position 2,551,483 of record NW_006295824.1, read on the forward strand.
TCACGGACAAAGATGAAATGTGTCTCAAAGTATTAGAAATATGGAACTAGAGATACTCAAGGAAATAATGTAAAAATCAGACAAAGTTATAAAGAGAAAAAAAATACCTTTAGTGTTCTGGTCAGACAAGTTGCTAAAAAAAGTATGCACATAGTTTCTCATAATGATTAACTCAACATGCATGGACACATATTTGTCAGGTAAGAACAACTAGAATGCAATCTTTTACCAATTAAATATTATGACACAAGTCAATGCTTAATAGCATGTATTGTTTTTGTCTATTTATAAGAACGTTTTTAAATCGTCTTTTGACTAATGGATGCCATTGTGCAGATAACACTAAGGGAAATGATCCCATTTAAACAACTCCCTCTAATATTTCTTCACATGTTTTTAAAGCTGAATATAGCCAATGAACTGTCTTGTATAGAAAATCATGATAATATGCTCTTGAGATTCACACAATAACAACTAAAACGAAAGAACACCAAAATAAGGTGACTAGTTAATAGAAATGTCAGAAAGAAAGGTTCAAAACTCCAAAGCTGACCATCACACTAGTACAAACTAGAGGGAACAAAATGAATGTGCTTGGAGTAATTTAGTATTATAAAGAATGTGAAACCATCTCATCAAACACAATGCTATTTAATTATCAGAACAGTAAGACATTTCCCCCCAAGACACTGAATTAAATATGCCTCTACCAAATAAAGCTTGTCATATCATTTTTAGCTCTTATAATTTTTTCCTAATCTCTTTCATACATTTTACCTTTGAATTTTCTCCCCTTTTCTCCCTTCTTCAAAATCCCTGCTACATAACCGCTAATTAAAATAAACACAGGTAAATCAAGGTAGATTTCTTCAAAAGGAGAGGAGCTGTTCAAAGGAGGACCCATGCTAGAGAATCAAATGAATAGAAGTTTAAAGTCTGAAGCATTCAAATTAAAATCAGCCCCTTGAAATGTATCAATCTATACTTCCAAAATGACTTACACTGTGAATTGTGCTACTTAGTGCTCCCTTGTCAGTTGTATTAATAAACTCAAACACAATTTTTTAAGTAAGTTAGTAAACTTTATAAAATAAGCCTCTTCTACATTAGCACAGTCACTACTCAAATGTGGACACATATTGTGCCTAGACATTAAATTGATAAAAGGTATACCACAGGTGGAACTATCATTAGAGAAAGAGTAGATTCAATGATTATATTTTGTTCTTTATCTTATAGACTTGTTTGAATATGGCTGTCTTGTTTTCTTTAAAGTTAATTGAAGTTATGCATGTCTTCTATAGCATACTGAGATGGCTACATCATTGATGAAATCTCATTGTGATTTCAGTTTTAGGATCAGTCAAGTTTTCATAATATCTTCCTATGTATTAGGAAGAGATTGACAGAAAAAGCACATATTAATGTAACCTAAATTCATAAGTACGACAACAGTAATACCTACATAATATTTAAACATTCATACTTAGTTATGCATAGTTTTTTTACATAGATATAGTAAAGCTCAAATAAGTTACATACATATATAAAACAAATCTTATTATCACTTCTCATTCTTTCAAAATATTTATTGAGTATATAATTTGTGATCAGTTAATGCTAGACACTGGAATTAAAAAGTGTGAAAACATAGGAAATTCTTAAGTGTATTAACTTTCTGCAGCTGCCATAAAAAATTACTACAAACTAGGTGGCTTAAAACAGAAATGAAGGCTAGAATTCCAAAATCAAGGTATTGGCAGAGCTGCACTACCTCTGGAAGCTCTTGGAAAGAATACTTCCTTGACTCTTCCAAATTTTGGTGACTGTTAGCATTCCTTGGCTTCCTTGGCTTGTGGCCACATCACTCCAATCTCTGCCTCCATCTTCACACTGCATCTCCCTCTCTGTCTGTGCAGTCTTCCATTCTGTCCATCAAATATCCCCTGTATATCTCTAATTGATTTAAGCCCACCCAGGATAATCCAAAATGATCTGTGCATTTCAAGATCCTTAAATTAATTATATCTGCAAAGAACATTTTTCCAAATAAGGTAACATTCATAAGTTCAACGTATTAGTACATGAACATATATTTGAAAGAGGGACATCATTCAACTTATTACTGAGTTTTAAGGAACTAACTGATTAATGGTGAATGAATTATTTAAGCAGAGAGTTAATAACAGACAAATAAATTCCATTAAAAGGGCCAAAAAAGAAGGCTTTCGTAGGAAACACTTAGGTAAGGTAACAAAACCAAGCATGGAAGATCAGGGAAAATTTCACAGAGAGTAGAATGACAGCAGAAATTATCCAGGCAAAACTGAAGGCTTAATACAGGCAAATTCCTGGAGGAGAAAGAACATAAAATTCTCAGCAACCTAAAAATGTTCAAAGTAGTTAGAACTTAGGAAGTTTGGCAGTGAAGTAGTAAGCAGTTAAGCTCAAAAACTGAAAAACTGAAAAACACACAAATACATGGACTCTAAATAACATGATACTAAATGATGCATGTATTAACAATGAGATCAAGGAAGAAAACAAAAGATACCTTGCAACAAATGAAAATGAACACACAAAACACACAGCGAAAGCAGTACTATGAGGGAAATTCATAGCTTTACAGGCCTACTCAACAAACAAGAAAAATCAAATAAACAATATAACTTTATACTTAAAGGAAATAAAAAATAACAACAAACAAAGCCCAAGGTGAGTAGAAGAAAAAAATATCAGAGCAGAAATAAAAATAGAGTCTAAAAAAATATATAAAAGATCAATGAAACCAAGAGTTGATTCTTTGAAAAAAGAAGCAGGATTGACAAACCTTTAACCAGACTCATCAATAAATAAATATAAATAAATTTCAGAAATGAAAAAAAAGAAGTAACAACTGATGCCAATGAAATACAAAGGACTGTAAGAAAATGTCATGGGCAACAATATGCTAACAAATTGGACAATCTGGATAAATTCCTGAAAACATGCAATCTTCCAAAACTGAATCAGGAAGAATCAGAAAATCTGAACAGTCTGATTAAAACTAATGAAATCAAAGCAGTAATAAAAAAACTCCCAACAAACAAAAGTCTCAAACTGGATGAAATCACAGGTGACTTTTATCAAACATTCAAAGAACTAATACCTATCCTTCCCAAACTATTCCAAAAAGTTTAAGAGAAATGAAGACTCCCAAGCTAATTTTAAAAGGCCAGCAGTATCCTATTTCCCAAACCAGATAAAGATATTACAAAGAAGCTCGGCTGCGGTGTTGCTCAGTGGTTGAGCGTCAACCTATGATTCAGGAAGTCAAAGTTCCATTCCTGGTCAAGGCACATGCCCGGGTTGTGGGCTCGATCCCCAGTGTGGGGTATGTAGGAGTCAGCTGATCAAATGATTCTCTCTCATCGTTGATGTATCTATCTCACTCTCCCTCTCCTTCCTCTCTTAAATCAATAAAAAATCTATTTTTTTAAAATATATATACTACAAAGAAATAAAATTATAGGTAAATATGCCTGACTAATATACATGCTAAAATCATGAAGAAAATATTATCAAACCAGATCCAGCAATACATTAAAAAGATGATACACCATGACTAAGTTGAATTTATTCTGGGATGCAAAGTGGGTACAATATCCACAAATCAATAATGTGATGCACCTCATAAATAAATGAAGGACAAAAACCACATGATAATATCAATGGATGCACAAAAAGCATTTGATAAAACCCAGCACCCATTCATGATATAAACTCTCAGCAAATTGGGAATAAAGGGAACATACCTCAACATAATAAAGGCCATATATGACAACCCACAACTACTATCATACTCAATGGGAAAAAACTACAAGTGTTTCCCTTAAGATCAGGAAAAATATATGGAAATAAATTCAATAAAATAGCAGGATACAAAACACTCTGAAATCAGTTTCATTTTTATACACCAATAATGAACATCAGAAAGGTAAACTAAATAATTGCATTTACAATTGCAACAAAAAATAATAATAAGCATAACCCATGGACACAGACAATAGAGTGGTGAAGGTCTGGGGAGGGGAGCAGGGGCAGGTTAGAAGGGGTCAATGGGGGAAAAAAATGGGACACATGTAATACT
>NW_006295824.1:2555739-2556547 GCF_000327345.1 Myotis davidii
TAAGAAGAAGAATAAGTGGAAGCATATGCTGTGATTCATGGAATGGGAGAATTAACATAATTAACATATCCATAGTACCCAAAGCTATCTATAGATTCAACACAATTCCTATCAAAATACCAATGACATTTTTGACAGAACTAAAACAAATATTCCAAAATGTGCATGGCACCACAAAACAGCCCAAATAGCCACAATAAGTTTGAGAAAGAAGAACAAAGTTAGAGGAATAACACTACTTGATATCAAAGTATACTACAATGCCATAGCAATCAAAACAGCATGGTACTGACGTAAAAACAGATATATATATATATCTATATATCATCAGAAAGGTAAACTAAATAATTGCATTTACAATTGCAACAAAAAATAATAATAAGCATAACCCATGGACACAGACAATAGAGTGGTGAAGGTCTGGGGAGGGGAGCAGGGGCAGGTTAGAAGGGGTCAATGGGGGAAAAAAATGAGACACATGTAATACTTTCAATAATAAAGATTTAAAATTTGTTTGAAAATTTTAACAACAATAAAATACCTAGGAATTAATTTAACCAAATATATAAAAGACCTGTACTTGGAAAATTCTAAGACCTGTACTTGGAAGAAAGAAACTTAAGAAGAAGCAAATAAGTGGAAGCATATGCTGTGATTCATGGAATGGGAGAATTAACATAATTAACATATCCATAGTACCCAAAGCTATCTATAGATTCAACACAATTCCTATCAAAATACCAATGACATTTTTGACAGAACTAAAACAAATATTCCAAAATGTGGATGGCAAAACAAAACAGCCCAA
>NW_006295824.1:2556635-2572086 GCF_000327345.1 Myotis davidii
TGGGAGAACTGGACAGGCACATGCAAAAAATAAAATGAAACTAGACCACCAACTGACACCATGCACAAGAAGCAACTCAAGATGGATACAAGACTTATATTTTAGACTCAAAACCATAAAAATCCTGGAAGAAAAGATAGGCAATAAAATCTCAGACATTTCTCATAGCAATATATTGTTTCTGATATATCTCTTTGGGCAAGGGAAATTCAGGGAAAAACCCCCACAAATGGGACTACATTAAAATAAAAAGCTAATGCACATTGAAAGAAACCATCAACAAAATGAAAAGACAACCCACTGAATGGGAGAACATATTTACCAATGATACAACTGATAAGGGTTTAATATCCAAAATTTATAAAGAGCTTATAAAACTCAAACCCCCCAAAATAAACGATCGAATTAAAAAATGTGCAAAGGACCTGAAAAAACACTTCTCCAAAGAGGATAAACAGATGGCAGATTCACATATGAAAAGATGCTAAGTGTTACTAATCATTAGAGAAATGCAAATTAAAAGCACAATGAGATATCCCTTCACACCTGTCAGAGTGGTTATCATCAATAAATCAACAAACAAATGTTGACGAGAGCATGGAAAAAAGGGAAACCTTGTGCACTGTTTGTGGGAATGTAGACGGATGCAGTTATTGTGTAAAGCGGTATGGAGTTACCTCAAAAAAAAATTAAAAATGGAACTGCCTTATGACTCAGTGATTCCACTTCTGGAAATTTATCTGAAACACTAATTCAAAAGAACATATGCACCTCTATGTTCACTGCAGCATTATTCACAATAGATAAGATTTGGAAGCCGCCCAAGTGCCCACCAGTAGACACGTGAATAAATAGCTGTGGTACATTTCCAGAGTGAAATACTACTCGACTGTGAAAAGGAAAATCTTATCTGTTGAGGAAGCATGGATGGACCTGAACGGTATTACACTAAGCAAAATAACCCAGTCAGAGAAAGACAAATGCCATATGATTTCACTTACATATTGAATCTAATGAACAAAATAAGTTTTAAAAATATAAACAGACACAAAGAACAGAATGACAGCTGTCAGAGGGGAAGGGTTTGGGGGGCTGAGTAAAAATGGTGAAGGGATTAAGCAAAAAAGAAAAAAAACAAATATTCCAAAATGTGCATGGCACCACAAAACAGCCCAAATAGCCACAATAAGTTTGAGAAAGAAGAACAAAGTTAGAGGAATAACACTGAATCTAATGAACAAAATAAGTTTTAAAAATATAAACAGACACAAAGAACAGAATGACAGCTGTCAGAGGGGAAGGGTTTGGGGGGCTGAGTAAAAATGGTGAAGGGATTAAGCAAAAAAGAAAAAACAACAACTCATAGACACAGACAACAATATGGTGATTACCAGAGGGGAAGGGGAAGTGTAGGAGGTAAAAGGAGGTAGAGGGGGGATGAATGGTGATGGAAGGAGACTTGAATTGAGGTGGTGAACACACAATACAACATATAAATGATGTATTATAGCATTGTACATCTGAAACCTTTATGATTTTATTAACCAACTAGAGGCCCCATGCATGAATTCGTGCACAGGTGGGGTCCCTCGGGGTGACCTGTGGGGATCAGGCCAAAACCCACAGTCCAACGCTGCCTGCAGCTCCTACCTGCCACTCCCATTCATCCTGGCTCCACTGTGCCTGCTGTGGGCTCACGCCCAATCAGTCCCAATCCTAGCTCCCTCACGAGGCGGGTAGCCTGTGGGATTGGGCCAAAAGCAGCTCTCCAACCGAGAGCATGGAAAAAAGGGAAACCTTGTGCACTGTTTGTGGGAATGTAGACGGATGCAGTTATTGTGTAAAGCGGTATGGAGTTACCTCAAAAAAAAATTAAAAATGGAACTGCCTTATGACTCAGGGAGCCACAGGAGGGCTCCAGGTCATGTCTGTCCCTGTCTTGCCCAGTCCCGATCGGCTGGACCCCAGCAGCAAGCTAACCTACTGGTCGGAGTGCCTGCCCCCTGATGGTCAGTGCACGTCATAGCAACTGGTCAACCAGTCAACTGTCTGGCCCCTGGTGGTCAGTGCACATCATAGTGAGCAGTTGAGTGGCCTTAGCATATCATTAGCATATTAGACTTTGATTGGTTGAAGAGTCGACTGGTCACCAGATGACCGGACACTTAGCATATTGGGCTTTTATTATGTAAGATGTTATCCTAATAAATTAAACAAAAATTTTAAAAGACTCTAAAGAAAAAATAAAAGAAGAGCTTAATATGGCAAAGCTGTGTTAAAGAACTTGAACTTCAATATAAATGTGTGGGAGGCCAATGAATAGATTTAGGAAGGGCAGTGGGCTGTATGTACAATGAATCACTCTGAATAATCAACTCTGGCTGCTATGAGGTGGAGGGAAGAAGGCGGCTGGAGGCAGGAGTACCAAGATGAGGGTCTCCTACACTCATCTATTGAAATGTTTACGTTGGTCCCAACTAGGCCAGAGTCAAGGCAAATAAAAGAGATGAATTCAAGAGAGATGTTTCAGGAAGAATTGCTACTGCTTAGCAATCAAGTAAATTTGAGAGTAAAGATAATGAAAGTCCAATTATAATGAACATTGGGATGGATGACAATGAACTGCATTAAGATGAGAGACACAAAAGGAGGACAGGTATAGAGCATGGAAGAGAAAAATAAATTTCACCTTAATATTTAAAGTTTAAAATATGTGTCTCTAGCTTTCAGACTGGTATGTGGACCATAGGCTAAGAGGGAAATTTGGGTTAGACACATTGATTGGCAGTCATCAACTTAAATGTGATAGCTGAAATGAGGGGCTGGGTGAGATATCCCAAAGCAAAGTACAGAACAAGAAGTAATTCTAAAGACTTCTGAAGAATCTTCCATTTTAAGGAAAAGATAGATTAGAAGTAGGAGTCTATAAAGGACACTGGCAAGTGTGTTTATGCATGGGTGGTAGTAGGGATGGGCAGTGGGCATAGGAGAATTAAAATAGGAGTTTGCACAGTCTGAATCACTCCAAGCTTACCTATTCAGCCCTCTTTCCTGCTTTTCAAAGTTGTTTTTTCAAATTTCTCAAGTCTCCCACCCATCACCTCTTAGCCTGAGATGAAAATGATTGCTTCCAGTAAGGTAAAATGCATGGTTAAATTCCATCAAGTAATACGACTAATGAACTGACAAAGGATTTCTGATGACAATGGTGAAAGCAGTTAAAACAGATTGAATGAGTTGAATTTGGCCTGAGGTGGGTAGAAGTGGAGAGTAAGGAATTGGATGCATCCAGTTTGGTTATTACATTTAGAAGGGAGCCCAGCCAGTCTGGTTCAGTGGTTAAGTGTCAACCTAAGAACCAGGAGGTCATGGTTTGATTCCAGGTCAGGATACATGGCCAGGGTTGTAGGCTTGATCCCCATTAGGGAGTGTGCAGGCGGCAGTCGATCAATGATTAACTCTCATCACTTATGTTTCCATCTCTCCCTCTCCCTTCCTCTCTGAAATCAATTTTTAAAAAGAGAGAGAGAAGGAGAGAGACAGAACAGTGGCTAAAGGGACTTTTTATTTTTGCTTTGCTCCCTTGCTCCCCACACCTCTTCAATAGTGGGAGAAACTTGAGGAAATTTAAATACTGGAATGAAGGATGGATCAGAAAGGAAAAGGCTGACAATGAATAAATGCGAAGAAAAAAATTAATACGTGAAATCCTTAAAAACCAAATAGTTGTGATCCATAGTCTGGATAGAGGTTCCGCACTTATCCTAAAAGTAGGGACATTTTTCTATAGTAACAGGAGGCAAATAGAGAAGTGGGAACTACACGCAGGTGCTTTTTCTGATTTTATGGCATGAGGTCTTGGCTCTCAGTGAAGAGTGAGGCCAGGCTATCTGCTGAAATAGCCTGATAAGAGAGGTGGTGACAAGAGAGATTTGAGGAGAGAAGAGAGGCTGGAAAATGAAGCTTTGGGAAAGACAGATGAAGAGCTAAAGAAAAAAGCATAGAATGGTTCTTTACTGGTAGTTTTGGCTTTACTGTGCCAGTTTTTACTTTTAACTTACAAAATGATTGTTTCCCTTGAGGTGACAAAACTAAGCAATATTTACTTTCTGATTGCATAGTTTAAAATAAGATGGCAGTTCCCAGTGTTACAAACAAAACAACAGCAACAAAGACTAACAGCAGAAGCCTTGAGCTAAAACGTATTTCTCATATACACATTCCAATAACTGGAAATGCATTTGGGTTCAACAGAACCTTTTTTAAAATGCAAAAGACTCAAGTGTTTAAAATGTTTCAAGCCTTTCATCCATTCATAGGGACAATAATTGATGAAATCAATTCCTAGGTGAAATGTATCTTTAATTTAAAAAAAAATCAAAGGAAAAGAAGGCGGGGAAGAACTCTGAGCAGGGAAAGGCAGGGAAGAGGAGTTAAAGTGCTAAGAGCGGCTTACATTTCTACCCTTTCTTGACTATTATCCACTTGGACTCCCTGATGTGTATCATTCCCTATACATTTCATACAGTATTGGAACTCAACATGTTTGCCTCGAAATGCTGAGGATCTTGCAGAAAATGCAATTTCCTTCAGCTTGTGAAAGAGAAGTTGAAAGTTTCTACAGAAGTTAAGAGCGGGGGTCAATCCCCTGATATAGTTGTTAATCTGACAGCCTTCTGCTAGGCGATCTAAAAAATTATAAACTTCACTCAGCTAGGGATTGAAAGCATTTTTATCCTCTCTCACCATCTAGTTTTATACAATTTTCCATTCCTCAGTCTTCCCAGTCAGTTTATTTCTTAGAAGCACTAAAAGTGGAAACGAGACAGCCAGCTCTTACTTTGTCAAGTTACTCTCACTTAACAGCATCATTCTTGATTTTCCCAATACCACCTCACTGTCAGAAGCAGCCAGGACAAAAGTGTTAAAATTCAAGTTACATAAAATATTAAAATATTCAACCCTGAAGACATTTTTAGATAATCTTCTTTGGAAGTTTAGACTGATTTAGTGAAATAATTTATGAGATATAGCATATCCCTTGAGGGCAAAAATACACATAGAGAAATCAACACCATGTGGAGAGAATAGCACAAAATATAGGGGGAAAGGTCACCACAGTACATTTGGTTGCTGAGTGCATATGCTGGAAAGAACTGAATTCTCTGTTGAAATCTAGTTGCTTTCAATATGTAGGACTGCAGGAGCCCTTGGTTCAAGTTATAAAAACATTAAAATAAGTACTATATTATTTTCATATGGGCTACTAAGAATTAAAAAAGAGTGAAAAGTAAAAGAAATCAAAGGTTCTTGGAACATTTTTTAGAAGCCTGTCAAAATTCAGAAATTTTTATATAACTTCATGATGGGTTTATGAACAAAAGGGTATAGGAACATATTTTACCTGTATGTCCAATTTCAATTATCTAGAAGCCTAACAGATAATGATAGCTAACGCTTTAAAATTTCTTTCTATGTACTATCATGCTTTTCAAGCATTTTATTCATATTAGCTTATTTAACCACTACATCACTCAGCTAAATAGGCATTAATTTTATAATCATTTAGAAATGGTAAATTGGAAGCACAGAGTAGATAAGTAACTTGCTAAGGATCACTCAGCAACTAACGGAACTGGAACTAAAAATAGGCAGCCCGGAGCAAACAGAGGGAGAACCAAGATGGCAAAGTGCAGGTACTTGCAGCAAAATTACAACTAAGCCCAGGATGATTCCTGTTGTGAGGGATGGGGGTGGGAAGGGATGGGAGGGGGTGTGTGCAGGAGGCAGCCAATCAATGATTCTCTCTCATCATTGATATTTCTATCTCTCTCTCCCTTCCTCTCTGAAATCAAGAAAAATATATATTTTTAAATGCTTGCTTGTAATTCATGCTTGCTTAGTTCTCAAATACTTGCTTGCAATTCATGTAGAGAAAAAATGCCTACATGTGAGTCATGGGCTTTATTTGTTGCGGGACATGAAGATAGTCCCTACATAGAAATATGGCTGTCTTTTTGATAAAAAAGAATTATATTGAAAACTTCAACTTTTGAATAACTTTGAATACAATATATCAAAAATCATTTCTGCAATAAGTGATGATATGAAAATTAAAATTGACAACTTGTCAAGTATTAGACCTAAAATTATAAACAAAGCCCTTTTATTTTCTAGACCTTATTTATTTGTTTATTCAACAATCTTCCCTTCCAGACTGAACACATCTGTGGCAATGCTCTATAATACCTACCGCTCTGCTATGCTCTCTTGACATTGCCTTGCAAAGACAGCCATTGATTAAATAGACCCTAACTGCCTTCCTAAAGGCAATTATTGCTTATACATGCATATACTATATATAACAATGATCTATATCCGTTAACCTTATATGCTGTTCACAGTACTATATATGTTGTCCTCACTATAACACTACAGGAAAGTATTATCATCTCCATTTGATTTAAGAAAAGAAACAGATCTGGGGAAGATCAATGACATGCTCAAGAAATTACACAGAGGGCTAAGTGCTGGACACAGAATTTGAACCCCGATCATTTGATTCCAGAGCCTACACACTTACACACTAAAAGAGAATAAGACAGCACAGAAATTCTGAAATTTCTCCTCAGTTCAATTGAATTATCTCACTGGGGAGACATGCCAAAAGTAAGGAAAAAGGAAAGCCCAACTCATTCAAACTTGGGTGGCAGCCCTGACCCATTTGGTCATTTTTAATATAATATAAATGTTCAAAATGATTGATAATAAAATGCACTGTTTCTGGCTTTCTAGACCTCAAGTGCTGAAATAGCATGGCGTGAGTATTTGAGTACTTGAACTAAATTCAAAATTAGCCTTCTCAGCCCTCCCTGAGACACCACCACTCCTTTGGAACAAAGAACTGATAGGCACCTGCTGGTAGTCTATGACAACCACCACTATATTGATTATATTACCAGATAACAATGGCTTACCCTATGTATAAACTGTGCAACTCTAACAGGCTAAATCATTACTGTAATTCTCACACTTGCTAAATAGATATAAGTGCTCCTACAGATGCATTTTCCCAGAATTATATTAATAACATTTAAGTGATGCTTCAAACTCAATTGACTAATAGTTCTGTTGTTTTGTTTTTTTTTGTGAATTCAACACAATGAAATAAGCAAGAAGTTACAAAAGTAAAAGAAGAACTGTAGGAAAAGAAACAGTTGGGTGTGTTTATTTTTTCTTTATAAATAAGTGAGACCACGTGTGTAGATGTATGTATATGTGTGTATTGCTAAATGAATATGTGAAATGAATACATTTAATTTGAGAGTACTGCTCATCCAGTCCACCTTGTGTTTTTTTCCCTCACCACACTGGAAGTAGAAAAGTTGGAGAAAACACTTTTTTACCTATTACTCTATAATACCTTTATTTTTTCACCCTCCTTCTGGCCACCTCATTGGAGTTTGGTAGGAACAGACACCAGCATATTAGAGAGAGATAGTGGGGGTAAGCATGTCTTCACTATTTATGTATGCCTTGAGTCCTCTTTTCAAGCATTAAATAAACCCAGTATATGTATTGTTATGCTTGTCTAAATACATATTCTCAGTGGCACAAATGTTTTTTTATCTGTTCTGTTTTTGTTGTTCACCCAAGCGTTACAACTACATTTTGAGATAATTTAGGAATTGTTAAGTATTGGTGTGACAGATGGAGGTCATAAGGAGAGCAAGTATCTAGTGTGTGTCTTTATCTTTACTGTCATCTTCAGAACCTCCTATTTCTTTGCACATTTGCACCTCTGTTTCCATAATGGTATTTTTGTAAACATATATGTAATTATGAAGGAGATAGAAGAACAACATGGTCATGTCAGATGGTTTTAAGATTCTGAAGTATCCAGGACTTACCTCTTCATCCTAAGCAAGTCAAGCAAATGAGAAATGAGCATGACTGCTGGACAGAACTTATCCACACCTGAAACTGTATGCTACGCACATGGCGTAATGTCTTGTCTTTATTTTAATTACTAAAGCAATTCTTTTTTAAAATATATTTTATTGACTTCAGAGAGGAAGGAAAGGGGAGAGAGAGATAAAAACATCAATGATGAGAGAGAATCATTGACCGGCTGCCTCCAGCATGCCCCACACTAGGGATCCAGCCTACAACTTGGGTGTGTGCCCTGACCAAGAATTGAACTGTGACTTCCTGATTCACAGGTGGATGCTCAACCATTGAGTCATGCTGGCTGGGCTCTAAGGCAATTCTTGATGACTCTCATCTTTATAAAACTCCTACATGGGGAGACACAGTTGAAAATTTTTCTAAAGGTTCTCATGGCTACCTCTAACAAAACAAAGTTACCAAACAAAACTCATTTCTCTTCTCTAAACACTTAAATGGTTCAAACTTTCTCACACTTTACCCTACATATCCCACCCCTGATTTGATTTCTTTTATAGAAAAAAAACAAACAAACAAAAACACATGGGAGGTTAAATGATCCAGCACAGCAATGAGCAGGGGGGAGAAACTATCTCATTATTTACCAGATTGTGTACAGAAGACTGTGTTTCATACTGCCTCCCATGGGGCAAAGTAATGAACTAGTCATGTTTCGATCTACTAGGTCACAGCAAATAATTAAGACACTTGTTACAGTCATCTGTGTGGTGTGATCCTGTAACAAGTCAGAATGGATTTTCTATAAATTCAAGAAAAGGTCCTTACAACCCTAATTTTAAAATCTACATCTTGGCTAATTAAAAACAGTCCCAAATTAATTCGTTATTTCACATCTAGTGTGTTGAGAATGTACCACCTGGTTTCAAGCGGAGAGAAAAATCTTAATTTTTTTCCTTCTGCTCTTAGCTCTTCCAGTATTTAAGGTGTTGACTGAAAAAGAAAAATAGACACGCTCTACACCACCCCCTCCCGCCGCCCTAAGTGCGGAGTTAACACGAGAAGAGTTGGAAAAGATGCTAAGGGATCTCTTTGAGGAGATATATATATATCTTAAGTTTCACATCTACCAAGTATAGCTTACATGTGGATCTGACTAAAACTATCTTACATCAAAATATTTTCCATAGCCAAGGTGTGATCTCACAACTTTATGTACCTTCTTATGAGGCAAGCATGATTAGCCCTATTTCATAAATAGCAATTTTTAAGTACAAGAAGGTTATACCAGTTTAAAGTGACTTGGGTGTCTAGTTTTTGTTTGTTTGGTTGTTTTTTAATGTGGTAAAATATCCAGGCCAAACATGTTCCTAAAATCATTCTGAACAATTCTAAAAATGTCTGATTTAAAATTCTGAGATTTTCATCCTAGTTTTTATTTGCAAAAAATCTCTTCATATTCTGATTACTTTTTAATTATTTCTATAACTCATACTGTGCAACTTAGTTACTAAATTATTTTACAGCTTTTTTAATCAATCATTTCAAGAAAAGAAAGTGTTTTGGAGTCATTTTTATTTACTTAAATTTTCATAAATGATTAGGAAAAGATATGTAATAATACTGAATGAAGTAGGTTTGCTCTGAAATAGTGCTTTGTTCTAATTATCATCCTAATATAGTTTAATGAAGTCCTAAATATATCATTTTAATTGCAGCTAAAACCAAAGAAGAGTAACTATTCAAATTATTTTAAATGAAATTAGGAATTATTATACAATAATCATACAGTAATCATCCTTTGCTAAATATCACATTCATTACCAATAAATACATTTATAAAATATATGTATGGTAAAAAAAGTGGCAGAATTAACTCAACTGAAAATAACAATGATAATTATGATTCATAATTTAATTAAATAACATCTAAACAAGAACTATAAAATATTTTTAAATTTTTATAAAACCTTACAAATTGCAAAAGATTAATATATATTTCAGCCTGATTCCAATTTTGCAGAGCTCAAATAATAAAATAAACTTTTTATTATTGCATGACTAAAACTATTTCTCAATTCTCTTTGTATAAAAAGAAAAAAAAACCTTTTAGATAAATTAGAGAATTTTTAGATCATATTTTTTATTTTCTGTAAAACAAATGGGGTAAAAGTTTAAAACTTATGGCACCTATATATATTACTTTTAATGTAAAATGATAATAAATACAAAGTATTGATTTGTCAGCATATAAGAGACTTGAGAAATATGTAAATACTAAACATGGAAATTAACATGCAGTTTGATCAGTGCTTTCTGTTTTTACCTCCCTTTAATTTACCTCCAATAAATTAAATTATTATGTGAATTATTATTTTTATAATAAACACTATTTATACTGAATAGTAGATATGCAAACTATTAGTGATATACTCTGATAAAATACAAATTAAGAGTATTTTTAAAGTACTAGCCATTTTGTGATTTTGAATTTCCACAAATTAAAGTATTTCCCTAAAACCCACCGTAACAATTAAACTACATAAAACAATGAAAGTTTTCAACTTCTGTGAGTACCGCCATTCCACCCTTAAAACCACAACTGTGGTTTGACAACTAACTGCTGTAAAAACAGACCTCTCATTTGGGCATGTGACTTGTTTTGAATAGCTAGCTTCATTACTTATTGCTTCCAATGCCCCAATCAGCACATAATCTTTAACCGCAGCATTTTACAACTTGGTGATAAATATAGTAAAAGATGGCTTTTGGAGAAAATTTTAGCAATCAACCAAGAAAATGTCTTTTAAAAATAAATTGCTAAATTTAATTAACACATTACCCCAATAGTCAAATTATATGCTTCAATTGAAAACCTTTGCACTTAGCTGACTTACTAACATTGAAATATAGATACATTAGCAAGATATTACATCATAATGCTAAGCAATGTTTAATTCATCACTGCAAGCAACTTTTTATTTTGTCTATTCCATATGTGTGCATAAAACTCAACTTTTACTTATCTGATACTTGTATGATGATGTCAACATACCCTATTTTCCTTTCCAATTACATTTATTAACATAATAAAACCAACAAAAGCTTACCTTTTCCTGTTTTAGAATGAATTCTATCTTTCGGAAAGTAATTAATTTTACTTTTAAACTTGATTTTGTATCTATAAAAAGTCTTAATTTAAAAACCATAAGTTAGGCTAACAATACCAAAGTATATGACTGACATTCATTTTATGAAATTTACTACCTACTACCTTTTCTTTATTCTTGGTTTCAAAACTGTTACATAGAATTAGTAAACTGGAATGTCACAAGACATCTATTTGTTACTCTACAGCATATGAACTTTGAGAAACTGTTCCTTTTCTTACCACTTCATCCCTTTTATACTCATTAACTTATTATCTGATATTAAGCATCATTTTACTACAGAAGAACCAGAAACAAGGAAACCATTTTTGAAGATTATCATGAGAAATAAGAGAGGTGACTTGTCATTTTTATATTCTTATTCCACTGGAGATACAAATTTCTTATTAAGGGTCAAAATCAATACACCCAGTTGATAGGTTGTAAAGAGCTCATTAATAAGATTAACTAGAGTTTAATGTTATCTATACCAGCAAATATTTCAGGTAGTTATTGTTAGTTGAATGAGCAAAATTCAAGAAAAAATATTTTTGTTTTAGGTATTTTATCAATATTGGAATGGAAGTTTTACATAATAGTGTATTAACTACCAATGGCAATAAAATCTCATTTCATACCAAGGGTTGTAGAAATAAGTGATCTAAATAGAAAAATATTTTTAACATCCCAAGTATCCATGTCTTTTTTTATTGCAATTACAGAATACACTTTAAATCAAAGTTCCATCTCTATAAGAAAGGATGATAGATATCAATAACTAAATGAAAATATGGCAGCATTTTCCCTCAAAATTCCAATCCACCAAAAATCCATAAGCAACTAGTTATCTTTAGAGTTTAGCAACCGGTAATGATTACTTATCATAATGAAAAAGCAGATTACTTCCATATATTTCACCAACTAACTACTCACTGTGTAAAAAGAAATTAAACTTTGTTAAGTCTAAGAACCAATATTTAGTTGCCATTATTATATATATTTATGTTGTTCACCAATGGACTTTAGCACTTCTATATGTGGAAGGTATGTAGTGTACATGGGTGATGACCCTTGAAATTAAAAATATTAATATTCCGAGCGGATGCACAGGACTAACTGGAAAAGTGTTGTAGCAATATCATAAAGAAGGCTGCAGTCAATTGTTAAAAGTTTAATTACAGGAACCGTTTCACTTCTTAACAAACAAGAAACTCAACAATATTGGATTTCATCAACATTTTGTGAAGGGTGTTTTGCACTATGGCTCACTAAGAAAGATAGTTATTTTGATCCATGTTAAGTCAACAGCAGTGCACGTACTAATGGATTGCATACTAAGTAAAAAGAAAGCATACCACACTACATCGTATTTCCGATCTGAGGGAAAGCTTTTAACAACAAACTGTTATCACCAGACTGTGAAACTGAAGGGACATGCTTGATAACTCTGCCTGTGTATACCCCACGGTACCACCTTAGCAACAGGGGAGAAGAAACAGAGACGTTAAGTTCCCCAAGGGTAAAAAGCTGTTGCTAAGCAAAAATAACCACCCAAAATATAGAAAGCTGTAGTTTGTTTTTAAATCACTACTTCCCTACTTTAATGCTTTAATTTGCCCAATTCAATATACACACCCAAAGCAGGTAAGAGGCAAAGACAAATCTCTGATAAACTTGCACCAAACCTACTCCCACAGCCCACAAATAAGCACTTACCTTTCACCCAGATCAAAACAAAATCAACGTTAAAGACCAACTGTGAAAGATTCTCTTTACTTCGTGAGCTCTCTTACCCTCCTTTTCTAGCTCATTTCACATTTCACCGTGTCAGTGACTGTGATCTTAAAACAACTACTTGCTTAAAACCCAAAGTCTCTAGAGTCTGGTCATGTCAGTTCTGTAAAGACTTGGGGGAAAAATCCACCTGCGCCCCCCACCCCCGCCCCCACCCAAGGGTCGAAACAAGCCTTACCAGCTTTCCTGTGATCTTTCTCTGGGTGGCACTTACCTGCTGCTCCCCAGGCTCCGTGGATTTCACCAGGTGCTTATCCTTGTACAGAGACCAGAGACCAATGTTGGGCAGGAATATTAAAGCCACCATGAATAACAAAGTCATCTGCAGAAATCTCTTCTGTTTCCTCTTCATTGCAAATGATAACAGGTAAGAAAAGTTAAAGGAGATGGCTCCCTGACTGCTCCCGGTGTTGAATGCCAGTCCTTTCCTCTCCGTGCCAAGCACCAGGAACTGCGGAGAAGCTACAAACTTTTGTTGCGTGCTCAGCACCAATCCGCACGATTCAGAGGGAGTTGGGCATCTGCAGAACAAACGCACAGTTACTTCCCCCCTAGAAAACTATGACGAGGGCACTACCTATTGGCTTAGAAGTAAATGACTTGACTGAGGGAATCATTAAGCCTATTGACCTCCATTAATGTAAAGCGATGGAGTAAATATAATGGTTTCATAGACTAATCGTAAGTTATGAAAAGTCAATGGCATGCTAATACTTAAGAAAACGGGAGTTGTGGGCTGTGTGTGTGTGTGTGTGTGTGTGTGTGTGTGTGGTTTTTCCCCACCTTAGTGTGGAGGGCTGGGTTGAGGAGGAGCGAGTAAAAACTGTGTGGGAGCAAGCGGCTCAGCCCGGCAAGTGTTAGGAAGAGAAGTGTCCGCTCTGGACACTGCAGCATCACCTTCCCCCGTCTTCCCGGAACAGCGCCCGTTATGTTCCCCTGGGGAATAACCCACCTGAACTCAAGTTCAACTCCCTCCGAAGCCAGCGTGCTGGTGGGCGCTCAACGGGGATGGACGCGGGGACGCGCGGGATCCGGGAGAACTCCTGTTTGGATGGAGGCGCACCAACTCCGGTCAATGCTCCTCCGCAGGCAGAGGCTGGCGACCTGGGAGCCCGAGGGAACGGAGGCTACAGATGTCAGCGGCGTCCAGCCAGGAGGCGGAGGCGCCCACGGTTCCCCTGCGCAGCCCCAGGAATGTGATTCCTTGAAGTAAGCTCTCTGCCCATCAATCTCTTCCTTCCTCCGGTGACGGCGACGCGCTCACGCTCCGCTGTTCATGTTACCATTATTTTCCGGCCACTGAGCGAACCCAGAGAAGCGCCAGGAGCGCCGAAAGAGGGCTGTCTTCAATCTCCCCGGGGGGAAGGGGACGGCGGGTGGCGAAACCCAGTCGGAGCTGGGGTTGCAGTGAGTGAGGGCGCCGGGGAGGGGAGCAGACCCTGAAGATGCGCCAAGCTCGCCCCCAGCGCTGCTCCTCGCTCGCAGCCTCCTGCCTTCTGCTGAGAAGGTGCTGATGTCGACCACGACCACGTGTGGGAGCCCTGGAAGGTGGGGTGGGCGCCTGCAGGGGGTGGGCAGTTCCTCCCAGCTCCCAGATCCTATATAAACAAACCTGGGTGGAGGAAAACGAGGCGGCAAAGGCGCAGCTGGAAGAGGACTTGGAGCTCCCAGCCTCCGCGGATACTCTTTCTCTACCAGGCCTTTTCTGGGCAACTTCGGACCGGCGGAGATAGCACCTTCCCCGCTCGGCTCACCCCAAAGGGGCCAGGCCAGAGATGCCGGAGGAAGAGTCACCGGCTGCTCGTGGGTTTGCCCTGGATTCCTCCACGGTGCCTGCGAGCTGGGCGAGCCGGGCTGGCGGGGCGCAGCGGCAGGGGGCGGAGGCGAACGGTGGCTGAGCAGGTCCCGCTGAGAGGGGTTCCCCGGGCGGCGCGCCCTGCAGCTCAGGCCAGGTACGTAGTGGGAGAGGAGGAGGAAGAGGGTCCCCAACCGAGGCAGGGGTGCGGTTCAGAGTTCTCGGGCAGCAGCTTCTGCGGCGGCACCATGGAGACCAGGGCGGCTGTACTTGGGTCTGCAAACACCAGGGGCCCCGGTTAAGATTTGGCAGTGCCACCCCGCTCCTCCCCGGCTCTGCTCGTCCGCACCCCGCGCTCCTTAATGAACGGGCTACCTGTCCCTCACACTCCTCCCACGATCCCCCCGGGAAATGTGGGGGATCGAGATAAGACTGTCCGAAGGGACCCCTTAGTCTCCCTCACGTAAAGATGCACCAACGCCCCTGACCGCAAGCGCATGAACCTGTGGCGGCCTCTCCGGTGCGCCTAGGACTGTGCCCCGGGCCCTCTCTGGATCGGAGCTCGTGACTCCTGAAGGAATGGGGGCTTTGAGGAGGCGACAGACATGCACACAGTGCCCGCTGTGTCAGCCTGTCTACAACTAAAAAGAAAGGACTCGATCATCTCTTTGTTACAACCTAGATGTGATGCTCACACGCTTGGGATAGATGAGACTGTGGGATCCACAATGGTTTTTTCTCCCCTCCTCCCTCTCTTCCTCTCTCTCCCACCCTCCTTGTCTCCTCCCCCTCCCTCTGCCTCCTACTT
>NW_006295824.1:2572104-2583774 GCF_000327345.1 Myotis davidii
TTTCCCTGTCACTTGAAACTCAAGACAGAGATGTGAGTGTGTTATGCCTTCAACTCCTCACATTTTACACTGTAAATGTATTCGAACAGTTTGCATGAATAAAGCTTTGTGCCGAAATACTTGTTTTTGTGAATCACTTGCATTTCAAGAGTATACAAACACATTCAATAAATGTTTTTGAATATGTCCTTTAGATAAAGACCAGTTACCTTTCAATTTAACAAGTGGAACTTCATAATCTAAAGTGCAAGGGACATAATTCCTCACCACCACACACATCCACACACACACAGAGCCTTTTGTACTCCGCATTTTTTTTTTCTAACCTCTTTTCTCTCTCTTAGCAAGCTTAGTTCTGAAACAGAAATATGAATCCTGGCAAGCAATAGATCTGGGAGAGGTTTGCTGGGAGGATTATCTGATCCTCAATCAAAGGTTTTTGGAAACTTATTTAAATTCAGGGTGTCCCAAAAATGTATACACACACTTTAAATATTCATAAAAGCAGTGTTTATTAAAATATCATTCATCTCCAAAATTGCTCTATCAGCTGTTAAAGTGTGTATACATTTTTGGGGACACCTGTATATTCAATCTGTACTCTTTTATGGATAGTAATTAATAATTATAAAGTAAAAGAACTCAAAAATGCTCTAGGAATTAAAATATTAAAAAATCCCTTACATTTTTAATAATACCAGTTTCTTTAAACCTTAACAAAAAGTATTCATTCATAAAAACACATTTTTTTATTTACGAAATCCAGATTTTGACTTGGAGTTGTACTTCATTATTACTGTTCCACTAGTAAGTACTCTTCTAAACAATACGCTTTTGTTGAACATTATTAGTTGCAGTAAATGGTTACAATAACTTACTTTCCACATCAAGTCCATGAAGAATACATGGTTGAAACAGGAAGGAAAAAATAATTATGTTCATCCTTGCTTTTACAGTGTATTTCCAGATGATCACTCCCCCCCCCCTGCCCCTCTTAAATTTATTTAATTTCTTGGGATCATAATTTGCCTCCGATCTGGTAGTCCACGTGTAAACTTCCAACAGATGTCAATACTTCTAACTAGAATTGATATTTAGTTGAATGTACAAACAAAAAAAAACCTCCTCAATGACAGTTAATCCCTTTGTTCAATTAATTCAGATTAAATGCATACACACTAATACACCATCTCTCTTTAAATTGGTTATTGGTTTAATCAAAATCCTTATGTCTTTTAAATTTGTCTTACATCCAGAGACACCCTTTTTACCCCCATTTGCTCCTCCATTTTGTTATGATTCAGTGGGCAACCTCATAAGTCCCATGTGCCTAGCGATGATATAATACCTCTAACGGACACAGGGAAAGAAAATAGAGTAATATCTATGACCCTGAATAACTTAAAGCCCACTCGGAAATCTGACATAAAGGCACTTGGAAGAAACTACAAAAGCTTAGCTGTTTGTAGGAACCTTTACGTGAACCAAGCTTAAGCTCTAATTGAAAGAAGCAGAAGAATATTGTTTTAATTATGGCTGTACTCCAAGGTTGCATGACTTTAGACAACTAGGTGACTATCTCTCAGGATTCGGTGCATTTGAATGGGCGCTGCCGGGTGGTTCTGCTACATGTGATGTAGTTTGGGGTCTGGGGGTTGATTGGCTGCACCAATCAATACCCTCACATGCTGGCAGTTGGCACTGAGTGTCAGCTGTAAGTTCATCTGGGGAGTTGGTTACAGACCCGGGTCTCTACATGGCCCCTCCATGTGACCTGAACTTCTCTCAAAACATGGTAGTGAAACCCCAAAGGAACCTCCCAAAAATCTGTGTTCTAAGAGAAAGAAAACAAATCTGCCAAATCCTTTTAAAGGCCCATTATTGGTACAGCCTCACTTCTGTAATCGTCCAGAACCAGCCCTGAATCAAGGGACGGGGTTAGAGATAAAACTGACACCTCAATGAGAGATTTGAGGAAAAAACAGAAGTGTGGCCATTTTTAACCCAGTATGGATATTCAAAGGTACATAGGTAGAAATTCACAAGGAAGGCTCAACCAGATTAGACAGTAGAAAATAGGGAGTAGGAGGAAAGGTTTCAGAGATTGTTGAGTCAAATTATTCAGTTACTACAAAGATAGTAAATTAATTTGCACCGCCCTGGCCAGGTGGCTCAGTTAATTGAAGCACAGTCTCATACACTGAAAGTTGGTGGGTTTGATTCCCATTCAGGGCACATACTTAGGTTGCAGGTTCAATCCCCAGTCGGGAGTGTATAGGAGGCAACTGTTAGATGTTTCACATCAGTGTTTCTCTATTTCTTCCTTTCTCTCTCTCTTCTCTCTCTCTCTCTCTCTCTCTCTCTCTCTCTCTCTCTCTCTCTCTCTCTCTCTCTCTCACACACACACACACTCTCTCTCTCTCTCTCTCCCTTCTTCTCCCTAAAAAAAAAAATCAATAAAAAACATATCCTCAAATGAGGATTTAAAAATAGGCTTATGACTTCATGCGCTAGTTATAAGAAATAAGTACTAGCTATGTAATGTGCAAGATGATGACTATAGTTAACACTGCTGTGTAATATACAGAAAAAATCTTTAAGAGCATATATCCTAAGAGTTCTCATGGCAAGGAGAATGATTTTTCTTCTCTTTCTATTGTATGTATGTGAGATGATGAATGTTAACTAAATCAGTTGTGGTAATCATTTTACAATATATGTAAATCAAACCATCATGCTGTATACCATAAACTTATATAGTGATGCATGCCAATTCTTTCTCAATGAAACTGGAAAAAAAAAAAAAACAGGTTTCTTACTTCATTTTTTAAAATACTGATAGCCCTGGCCAGGTGGTTCATTTGGCTGGAGCACTGTCCCATAAACCAAAAGGTTGGGGGTTCACTTCCCCCCGTACCTAGGTTGCAGGGTACATATGTAGGTTGCAGGTTTGATCCCTGGTCAGATTGTATGGGAGGCTACCAATCAATGTTTTTCTCTCAGACCCATGTTTCTCTCTCCTCCCTTCTTGTCTCTCTAAAGTTGATTTTAAAAAATACTGATAACATGATTGGTGCTTAATTTGAGAGAAAATATTCACTCATGATTTTTTCCTATTAATAAGTATTTTAAAATTTAATAGTATAAACTTTACATCTGAAAAGACAATATGGGGAGAAGGTCTGTTGTTTCATAAACCAAAGAAAGGTCATCAGCAAATATCTTTGAGGTTTGTGTTTTTACCCAAACACTATACATTCACAAACTAATAAGCATGTATTAATAAATATAGGAACAAATAAGACTGTAAGATAACATTAAAATTAATTTATTTTAAGTTTAAAATTAGTATATTTGCTACATCAAATAGTAATATTAAAATTTATCAATAAAACCATAGCCTATTCTACCTTGAATTTTAATATAGTAGGTTTTATTTTCTTTTCAATATGAGTTTTTTTAAAGATTTTATCAGGAAGAACAGACACGAGAACATATACATGATGTGTCTAGACATGGAAATATATTCATTTTTTTCTTTTATCCACTAATGATGACTGAAATATGAAAGTTTCCACAGAATAAACTATTAGAATATTTTGTTATTAGCCTAATTTTGGCTAAGTTAACTCAGTTTGGGGGCAGGATGATTCTGCAATGAAAACAGGGAGGTGAGTATATTTTATAGCAATTTTCATAAGAGTAAATTTAAATTATACAATTCATTTTGGGTAATTAAATGGTTACATATTACAAAAACTTTCTTCAATTTTTTCTAGAATTTTAATATTTGCCTCTACAAAATAGGGAAAAATAAGAGTCAACTTAAATATTAAAATGTGGTATTATCTAGTCTCTATTATTGCTGAAATTCTTCACCAAGAAAGCCCCCAGTTGATTGCTATACATATATATGCAAGTGCTATTGGGCAGAGAATAGGAAGATGAAAACTCTTACAGAATTTTCAGCACAGGAAGTTAAAAAGTGTTTGCAATAAAATGTGGTGCAAATTTAAAAGTGACAAATACTAAAAGAAAAATAAGGTTATTTCTTCTTGGACTAAATATTTTCTAACTAGACAAGATCTTTACGTTATGGTATTTAGATTCTTAGTAATCAAATTTACCTCTAAATTGTTTTTCTACTAATGGAATATAGCATGATTCAGCTATTTTTTCTTTCCCTCTATGTTTAGTTTTTTATTTAGTACTTACTGTATGTCAGGCATTTATATAAGCGTTTCTTAAGAATTGTCAGGTAATTTTTAAAGTAATTCTATTGCATAGGTTCTATTATTATCTCCACTTAGTAGCTTAGAAAACTAAGGCAAATAGATAGTAATCATCTTGCTCAAATAAGTGACAGTAAGAGGTAAGGCAGAAATTTAAATCAGGCATTTTGCTCCTTCATATTCCAAGATCTTAACTACTACATCATCTTTTCCTAAAATCTTATCTGTTCTCCTGGAAAAAGATGTAATTTTTCCTTTTCCTCTTCCTCTCTCTCACATTGTATTTTTATCTTGTGAGAAGATTAAAGGAGCTAAACAACAGAGCCTAGTTTGTGGGAGATGATAGTCTAGTTTCACAACCTCAAAGCCTCTCTACTCATGTTTTGCTTGTTTTGAAGTATAAAAAAGAAGGTTGTGCTGAAGGTAAAATTACATAATCAACTCTTCCTTTTTACGTATTATATAAAGGTAACTACATTTTAGTTTGCATGGTTATAATTTTATATAAATCACACATCAGATTTCTGTTTAGATTTAACCTTTCTCTTCTCAAATGCAAATATTTGCACCTTGTACCTTTTTTTTTAAGGTTTTTAACCTATATTATACCTTTAAAATATGTATGTTGAACAAATAAACTACATCCATTTATTTGAGAGAAAAGTCTACCGTTTGCTTGGAATGATGAAATCAAGTGCAATAAAGTTAATAAATGTAAAGGAAATATTTTTCATAAGAGCTCAATACAAAGTATCATAAATGAACATTTTAAAAAGATGCAATTAATATAATAAGGGAAGCCAGTAAAACATGATGAAGAAGTCATTGAATGGTATATGGTATGGTCTACTTTTTTTGAAGAAAAAAGAATGGCATGCACATATTATGTATTAAATACATTTTTTCTGACACAAATTTATGGGTATGAAATAAATACATTAAAAGTTTTAAGTGATTACATTGTATGATATACTGATATCAATTACAGACATTTAGACATACTTTATATGGCCCAGGCACTGAGAACACATAGTGAACACCACAGGCAAAAACCTATGCCTTCAGACAACTGACAACAGAACATGTCAAGTATAGAGCATGACGACTAAAAATTAAGACATAAGGAAAAATAAGGCAGGGAAGAGGAATAAGAAATGCCACAAGGGGTAATTTATAACAAGATCATCCTGGCTACTGTGTCGAAAAGCGTTTTTTGGGTAGGTAGAAAGAAGAGACCAGCTGTGACAACCCAAAAAAGACTGTATTTTATATCAGAGTGATAGCACTGAAGATGATGAAAAGTAGTTAGACTCAGAACTAGTCTATAAAGCTATATTGAATAATTGTCAGAACAAATACCCTATGGTATAAGAGAAAGAGAGAGCCCAACATGCTCCATGTTTTGGGTCCAAGCTCTTATAAGACTGGATTTGTCTTTAGTGAGAGAGGAAGACCTTGAGAGAAACAGTTTTAAGGGAGAAAAATCAAGTGTTTGGTTAGACTCAGGAAATTGACATGATTAAGGTTGTAAATGTTGAATAAATGTTTGGATATAAGACTTTGAAATTTGACAGTGGTGAAAGTGTGCGGAATCTATTTTGGTGGTATAAATCTAGAATTTCTTAGAGTACTTAAAGCCATAAAATGCTTTACCCAGGGAGTGAGTGCAGATAGAAATTACCCAAGGAGTGAGTGCAGATAGCTGATAGAACAAGCCAAGCTACTCCAACAA
The DNA here is from genome assembly GCF_000327345.1 of Myotis davidii. NCBI lineage: Eukaryota > Metazoa > Chordata > Mammalia > Chiroptera > Vespertilionidae > Myotis > Myotis davidii. The sequence continues at coordinate 2,578,069 of NW_006295824.1, forward strand.
TAAGAGCGCTAGAAGCTGAAGAGAAACCAGCAAAGGTATTGAGAGATAGTGGTCAGTGTGGTTTGAGAAAAAACACACACACACAACACAGAACAATCAAATGAAGAAACTGTCCCAATAAAGGGGAGAAAGAAAAGATAGAGTTGGAAAAATGACCAGTGGATTAAGCTATTGTAAAAATTCCTTAACCCAACTGTACTTAGGAGAGATAGCAGCATCAAGTACAGCCAAAAGTAGTAGTGTGGACACTAGAAAAGATGACCTCCATAGAAAATCTTATAAGAGAGGATCATCTCTACGGAAAATCTGATAATACAGTTTTAATTAACATAATTATGTTAAGCACTTAATGACCTAAGCAGGAAATATATTTAATTTTTGTGCTACACAAGCCTATTTATCTCTAAAAGTAATTATCAAAAGAAAATGAAAGGATTCTGAACATTAGTAGTTTATGAGAATTTAAATTATTTTCTTCCTTATTGTGAAACTAAGACAATGGATTTTAAACTCACTGCATATAATCCTCTCAAACTTCCAATCAGAACATTAAAACAAGGCCAAAAATTGACTTAGCTATTCTTGCCTTCTGAACCTCTCTGATTAGCTTGAGGTTGATAGTCAGCTACTCATTAATGTGCTCAACAAATGTTATTGCAAAATTAATCTCCACAGAGTAATTGTCCTGTGCTGGACAATTTTCCTGTCATCCAAACAAACCCCAGTCTTGGAAGAATTCAGGTCTCATATATTTCTTCCTGCTTACCTTCTGGTACTCTTTCAGGATATAAATACACCCTACAAACACATTCTCTCTCTCTCTCTCTCTCTCTCTCTCTCTCTCTCTCTCTCTCTCTCAATTTATATCAGCATGAATATGCAGCAATGACTCCTACTACATATTAACAAATAAAAGAGTGATTATTGTACATGGGTAGATATATTGAGGTATTGTTAGGGGAGGGACCAGGGAGAGGGAAGTGGAGAGAGAGAGACTAGGGACAAATGCAAATGGACATACACTGCATCTTAAATCCTTTATATGTTATAAAAATCATCACTATGTATCACTATCACATTCTGTTCAGTAGCCACTTTTTCACTTTTCCCCTTTCATTATGTGATTCGTCTGAACATTTCAGTCCTGCTTTTCATTTATCTATCACCTCTCATCTGTTTTTTTTTGTTTTTTTTTAAATAACCCTTAAATTAAAGAGGGCTCAGGTCCATTAGGTCTGATATGCTTATAAATTACATCAACAATTCTGGCATCCTGAATCACTGGTAACCCTATTGGTTGGGATCTGTGATTTCATCTCCAGACAAGCAACTATATCTCTTGAGAAGCTCTAAGAGTTATCTGGATGTCAGTAAAAAGAGCAAAGAGAACACGAAAGTCTTGTGTTTGAACTCCATTTGTAGAACCATCCCATCTGAATGACCTGGAAAGACATTTAACTATCCTGAGTGTCATCTTATAAAACTGTGAAATGGGAAAAGCATAACTATTTCAATGATTATTGTGATAAAACAGATAACATATAGAGGTACTTCCCGAAATGTTAAGACAGTTTCTAATATAAAGTTTTATTTATAAAAGTAGAATAGAATGAAAATAAACACATAGATAATGGGATCTCATTCGATAGTTAACCTCTTACCATTACATTTTCTTTCCTTGGAAAAATCACAGTGGAAATTGCATTTAATTAAAGAGTCAGTCTAGCCCTAGCCAGTTTGGCTCAGTGGATAGAAAGTCGGCCTGTGGACTGAAGCGTCCCAGGTTCAATTCAGGTCAAGAGCAAGTGCCCAGGTTGCAAGCTTGACCCCCCCAGTAGGGAGCTTTCAGGAGGCAACAATCAATGATTACCTCTCATCAGTGATGTTTCTATCTCTCTCTCCCTCTTCCTTCCTCTCTGAAATCAATAAAAATATATATATTTTAAAAAGTCAGCCTACCCCTGAAAACAGAGGAGAGGCACCTTTCCTGACTTTAGCTTTAAGCAAAAAAAAAAAAAAAAGATAATGAATCTTTTAGGACACTTCTAAGTAGTTAATGATTAAAGTTTTAATAATAATAAAATTATTATTACTAATAAACATTTATCATTAGTTATGGTAACAATAATGCTGTTTGTCAAGTGCTTTTTATGTCAGGTGTATTGCTCAATATATTTTATATTTATTATTTAATTCAGTACTTACAAAACCTTTGTTTCACTGCTACTATTAGTAAGAATATCCATATTTTAAAGATAAGATAACCGGCCCTGCATAGCTCAACTGGTTGGAGCACTGTCCCCAAATGCCAATGTTTCAGTTCAATCCCCGGTAGGGGACATACAAGGATCAACCAATGATAACCAATGGATGAATCTGTCTGTTTCAATTCATGAAAAATTGCCAAAACAGTAGCATTCTGTCATAAACCTGCTAAAGAGGGGAATGCAAACAGATTCTAAAAATCATACTCACTGTCTACCAAGACATGCTCCCCTTATATCTTATCATTGGAAGAACTGACCAAATTAAAATAAAAACATTTTCAATTATTCAGGTTTTCACTAGTGCCTAAGCTTTAAAAAAGTTTATCTTATACCATGTAATCTAAATATGTATTTAAAAATAGTAAAGGCTTACTAGACATTCCTAAATACAAACATGTCTTCATATTAACATTGAAAGTCCAAAGTCTATTTGGTGCTTGAAAATATGATTCATTTCCCAAATACTGTATCTCTACCATAATCATCCAAGAAAACAAAACAAAGCAAAATATCTTATTCTTAATACAGTAAAGGCTCAACACATAGCCTGTGACTGAATGAACATATAAATGAATATCCGAACATTATCATTGCATGTAGAGAATCTATTAAACTTCTATAATCTCAGTGTTGGAAATATCCTTGAAAATCACACAAAATATTATTCTGTAGCTTGCACCACAACTACATGTGAAAATGGGCTGTCAAACTCTTGTTAAAAGACTTGTAATATCACAGAATGATCTACTTCGGAACTACCCATTCCACACTTGTACAACTCAGCTACAGAACTGTTCCATGTACTGACATAAAGTCCTTCTCTTGGTACATTGGTCCTGGTTCTATGTTACACTCCATCTAGTATCAGTCCCAACCCTTTTCCATGTGGCATGTCAATATTTGATGATGTTCTGTAAAGAACATCCATAGAGCCTATGTAATTTTGTTGCTAACATTTACAGCATCTTTTAATTTTGTTCAAGAACAAATTATTTAGCCTATTTTTATTAAAATATCAAAATAATTTTTCTAAACCAGACAAATACGTCCTCAAGTACGTAATAGGCGGCCATTGATCAGGTGATACATTTTCCTATCCTTAGCAGAAAAAAAGGAGCTGAAGTTCACATTCATAGGACAAGTAAAATAGTATATGTTTACATTTTCCTTCAGGTCTATGTGAGGTTTTACACTTTACATGGTTCTCACTGACCTGTGGTTCTTATTCCTCACAATACAGCAGCCCTTCCCGTTAGTGTCCCTCTTCTACGTTTCCCTTGGAAGAGGGACCAACATGAACAATGGGCCAGTTGTTTGCAGGTAGGTGAACCCACTATTTGAAGCAACAGGTGCACTGTGATGAGCTGTGTTGAGCCTCCCTGATCCCACTCGAGTCTCAGACTATCTCCAACCATCAGGAGTACTGGAATACGGGAATATCACACAGCTAAGTCCCTCCCTGGGAACTGCCATACCTCCTGTAAGGTTATGCACCCCATCCATCCATACCACTATCCCCTTGGGAGGTTATTCAGCATAACCAATGGTTGAATGTTAAAGAGCAGAGTCTTGGTTCCCTTTACTCAGTGGGGACAATTGGGGAGGGCAATAACAGTTCTAGAGGTGTTCACAGGATCAGTCAAAATCTCTCTTGCAACTTCCTCAGATTTCAACTTCGTCCTCTGCCCAATCCCCACTACCCTACCCCTTACTAAAGTATTTTCCTGTAACACTCCCTATTAACCATTTATATGCAAGATGCAGCGAGAAAATCTGCTTTTAATTATGATTCATTCTCAGCTCATAATGTGTAGAATCATGTGTTCTATACTCATCTGTTATATCCTACAGAAACTATGCTATTTTCTTCAGATTATAAATATATATTAAGTTGTATTATAAAACCACTTTGAAGACATTTTCTAAAAATGACTTAAGGACTTTTTATAGTCCCTGTTTAATTAACATGGATAACATACTTTACAGGAAGGATTACTTGCGAATGAATAAAAACAATTTACTCAACAGCTATAATGAGTGCATTTAATGCCAAAACATTGAAATAAAATCCCCTTAATATTAAGTCTATAGCATTAAAACATCATATATTATAATTAAGTCAGTAGTTTGAATGATTGGTTTCCCCCCTTGCCCCCCAATAGTCATTTGGATAATCTGGTAAAAGGTGAGCCAGGAAAGGACAAGTTAACAATTAAAATAAAAGTATGCAGTTTAGATTCACAGTAGGTTCAGATTCAGAGTACAATAATATTAATATTCTTACCATCTTATTTTAGGCTTCCTTTTAACTTGACTTTTTGCTAGGTAAGATATACCTTCTCAAAATAATGGCCCACTGTCCATCACTCACCTATCATGTTGGAGGGTGGACTTAATGAAACCGACAGTTTCCATGAATAACAATCATGCATCCAAAGCTGTCTTGAGAAAAGGGCATTTTATTGATGTAAAAGAGACAAGAGCTTTTTACCATTTCCCCTTGCCTTGCCCTCATGCAAGACATAGTATAGATGAGATTATGTTCACCTTCCTCACTGTTCAGAGATTCATTAGTCCTTATGTGAATACTTTTGGGATAGATTTTACTATTTTGTAAAAAAATTCCAAACATTCACTAAATAATAAAAAAATATGTACCTGTGCATAGCAACAATAATTATATGTATTATAATTACTATTACATATTGACTGTATCTTCAGCCTCAGATTCCCTAAAATAGCTATACATTAATTTCAAAATACTTTGCATAAAGATAAAGGCCTATTTATGCAATCCTACTTCATTCCCCAAGTCTCTAAATGTCAATCAAGAGCTCTTCATGTGATGTCAGAGAATAAGTGATCAACTGAATCAAATAGCTAACGATGTCTATTTATTTTAACTAAAATCCTAATTCTTTCAATCTTTGCATATAATTCTTAAGCTTCTACTATATATAAGCCAATTTTTTTTAAGATTTTTTATTGAGGGAAAGGATAGAGAGCTAGAAACATCGATGAGAGAGAAACATCCATCAGCTGCCTCCTGCACACCCCTCACTGGGGATGTGCCCGCAACCAAGGTACATGCCTTTGACCAGGACCAAACCCGGGACCCTTCACTCCGCAGGCCGATGTTCTCTCCACTGAGCCAAACTGGTCAGGGCTATAAGCCAGTTTTTAAGGTAATGTGGATACAGCTGTAAACAAAAGTTTTCTGTTGAGATGGATCTTATATTCTAGTGTGGGAAGAGAGAAAATAAATAAAACACTATATAGTAAGCTACACAATATAATATAAAGTGACTAGTATAGTAGGAAAAAATACAGCTGGTATTGGAATACTAGAGGCATTACATTCAGAAATGGCTAGGAAAGGCCTCACTGAGAAAACAAATAGGAAGTCTTAGTTAGATTAGGAGTGGTAACCAGGAGTATA
>NW_006295824.1:2583803-2588067 GCF_000327345.1 Myotis davidii
AGCATTTCAAAAAGGGAACAGAAAAGTCAAATAACTTGAGGTGAGATGACACCTGATATGTTATCTAGGAATAATATTGTAATTACTCTTACTTTAGATGAGCTATTTCTTCCTTCCTCCACAAACAAATACTTAATTATTTTCAATTAAATACTAACTGTGGTAGGAAGTCAAGTAATTGGAAACTGTTTTCTTTGGTGGCAAAAGCAATTTATCTATGTAAATATATTTGTATACATTTATATGTGCACAGACACATTTACATATATATATTATTTACTTTATGCATGTATATCTGTATATATAAATGCATGCTCTTTATACATGGTAGTGGGAAATATTATATAAAATATGTTTTTCTTGTTTTTTTCTCAATGTGGAGGAGAGCAGAGATTTCTGTAGGTATGGTAAAAGTATGAGCATGGTGATAACAGCATACATTTTAAATAGAGCTTGCTATGTGTCAGGCATTCCTCTAAATTATTTGCACATATTTACATATTTAATTTTTATAACTACCTTATTATTCTCATTTTGACATTAGGAAACTAAGTCATAAGAACGTTAATTATAATGTTCTTTATATTCCACAAATGAGTGAGATCATGTGGTATTTATCGTTCAGTGACTGGCTTATTTTGCTTAGTATAATGCTCTCCAGTTCCATCTATGCTGCTGAAAATGGTAAGAATTCCTTCTTTTTTACAGCAGCATAGTATTCCATTGTGTAGATGTACCACAGTTTTCTAATCCACTCATCTACTGATGGGCATTTAGACTGTTTCCAAATCTTAGCTATAGTAAATTGTGCTGCTATGAACATAGGGGTGCATATATCCTTTCTGATTGGTATTTCTGTTTTCTTGGGATATATTCCTACAAGTGGTATTACTGGGAACATTATAAACTGATGAACAAAAATAGATACAGAGGCAAAGAAGCATCGAACAGACTGTCAAACTACAGCGGGAAGGCAGGGGAGGGTTGCAGGGGGGTGGTAAGAGATCAACTGAAGGACTTGTATGCATGCATATAAGCATAACCAATGGACACAAAACACTGGGGGGAGATGGGGAGGGCATGTGCCAGGGGTAGGGAAGGCTGGGGGGGAGGTCAATGGGGAAAATAGGAGACATATATACTTCTATTTGTAATACTTCAAACAATAAAATAAAATTTTAAAAAAGAATGTTAATTAACTTCTACTACAGACTATAAGAAGTTATATACATCCAGTAATTCATACAACTGGGAAAATAGTGAGTGTTATAAACTATCCATTTCCTGAATGGTGCACATCATTTTTTTAAAAATAGAAACTAGTTTGCCTAAGTAGACATATCTATGCATGTTCCATCTGAGATTATTGAGAGGACGGGCTCTCCTCTGTTGGAACTGTTCTTAAGTTCACTCTATGTGCTGCTGCAAGTCCCCATTTCTACTCCTGTTGCAGACATTGCTAATCAATTACTCTTGCCAGGTAACTCGGGAAACTACTCTCACAATCATTTTCCACACAGCACTCCAGGGAAGCCAGCCTGCAGACTGGAGATGTCAGTTATTATGGAACCTATTTGCCATCCTGCAAGTAGGCAATATTGAGCCATCTAAAAGCATCAAAGATGGAATTGATACATACAGGGGTATATTTTGGAGAACTCCTAGGAAGGCATATGGACTACAGCTTGCCTTGTGAAACTGAAAATAAGGATATTGATCAAGAGGCACCTGAATAATTAAATGATGAGATGATGAGATCCTGGGGAAAGATGTTAGTAGTGAGAATGAAAAAGAGGGCTTGGAGAAAGAACATGTTGTAAAGGAGGAGTTGAGATTTGGTAAAAACTGAATATTATAGAGGGACAATAGTTGATAAAAATTGCCCTTGCCTTATCCATTTAGCTTACCCTCAGCTTTGGGCGTATGATATGCAAATTACACAGGACAGTTCAATCAATTTCAATCCAGAGGAAACTGTTAGTAATGTAGTAGAGGAACAGATTAAACATACAAAAAAATATCATCCATAACTACAATTTCCACTCAGAATAGGAAAATTAAATTCCTACTTTCTAATTAGGAAGCTCTTTTGCATTTTATTTTTAGAGCATGGCGTGATAGACAAGTAGTTTTGGAGAGAGTGATGCAGTATCAGCACCACAAACAAACAAATCCAAACATTTCTTTATTTCTTAAAATAACATTAAATCAATACTCTCAACTAATAATTTTGTCTAATGGAATTATATGTAAGTTTTATATTCAACTGTTAGTACACTTGAGCCATTCTTGTTTTCAGCACATAAACAAGCTGTTAGGCATTTATCAAGAAAAAGAGGGAGGAAAACAAAGCCATACCTATCCATATTTTTATACTTCCAGGAACAATTCATGGAGATAAATGTGGGATTAAAATTTAATAAAATCAGTTGAACTTGAATTGAATATGCTAAGTGGTAAACTCACTGGCACCTCTTTTTCTGATCCTCAGATTTAAAAGTCTGTGCTGCTTCCGAATGGAAAGGGCAGTCTAAATTTTGTGGTTTGAAAAGTATATGTTGAAGTTTTGCTTCATTTTTTAAAATATGAATCATTCATACTTATAAAATATAAACAATATAAGCACCTTTATTGCCAAAAGATAGTGAGTTATCAATATTGTTAAAGCCCGCTACCTATAGGCTATTCCTGAAGTTGCTGGGCATAATGGAAGATTATAAAGACATTTTTGGAGATCGGCACTGTCCATGCAAAATTAAGACACATGTTTGCTGTGACTCCAATTATCAAAACATTTACAATTCTTCCCTTGCCACTTAACCCATTGCTATTATGCAAATTTCCAATGCTGAGTAACTTATTAACTGCAGCTATATGGAAACAATATTCACATTGATTACAAATACTATACATGTAAACAATGCGTCTTATTTATTTAGCTAATATATTTTGCACAGTGTTGAATGTTGAAAAGTGATGATGACAATGATGATAATGTTGGTGATGACTGTTTGCTTTGATGAATAATTAAGTTTTGCTTCTCATTTAAATTCAACAATATTTACTGAATCTTTCTGAGTCATATACTGGTAGATGCTGAAAAATAGAAATCATAATAAGAACAGCATCAATGATATCAATCCTCATTTATTTTAACTATGCATGCCACTGTGCTAGGCACTATACTAAGATTTTATATATATCAGCTCAGTTAATTCTAGTCAAAACCCTGTTTACAGATGTTACATATTTTGCTCAAAATCACAGAGAAGAGCACAAGACCCAGGTCTCTAACACCAGGTAAGCAGCATTCTTTTCTCTATAGGAAGTTCTTTTCTTTTCTTTATAGGAAGTCTCAGGAGAATATATGAAAAATTATAAGCCAGGCAAATAATTAGTAGCAGCATGCATATATCTTCTGGGTGAAACACTGACTTTCAGAAGGAAGTAGACTTGATCTTATGCATGCATTTGCCCATGTCAAAGCATTTAAGAAAAATGTGAAGATTTCTTTCTAGGTGTGGAGAAGACACTAAGCAGTTTTGAGTGTCAGGATTCTATGATCAGGTGTATAGTTTACAGAGGGCCCATTGGGGCAACCCTGTGGTGCATTTATAGGTGGGCAGTAAAGAATACATGTCAATTATGGGATGGAGAAGCTGGAGAGAAAGTGGAGGAAGGTCAGAACTAAGTTAGGACTGATGCAGGAGGAACTGAGGGGGCAGGCATGAGAAATATCTGGAATGCAGAATGGATGGGAATAAGTGACCAGTTAAAAATGTGGTAGATGAAGAAGAGAGAACAGGCAAGAATTGCATAATTAGGTACATTTTTTGTATTCTTAACTGAGGAAGGACTTACAGCAGAAGCAGGTTTGTGGAGGGAAAGCCATTCAGATTTTTGAACAAAATATAATGAAGTACGTTGCTCCCAATTTTGGCTTTTAAGATACTTGTCAAGACTTAACTTGTTCTGAACATTATTTTATTATCATTGTTAAACATCTCAGGTCATAAGAATGTTAATTAACATTCTAATACTTAATATCTCATAAAATGTGTTTACAAATAATTGCCATTTTTCTTTTGAGTTTTCTATTATATACAACTAGGGGCCCGGTGTATGAAATTCGTGCACTTGGTGTTTGTGGGGGGCGGGGGGGGAGTGTCCCTCAGCCCAGCCTGCCCCCTCTCGCATACTGGGAGCCCTCAGGCGTTGACCCCCATCACCCTCCAATCGCAGGATCGGCCCCTTGCCCAGGCCT
>NW_006295824.1:2588880-2599900 GCF_000327345.1 Myotis davidii
ATTTTTTGTATTGCCTGCATACAGAGAGTTGATGAACTATCTCTATGTGATGTCAGAATTCAAAAAAAGTGTAAAATCTAAAATTGAGCAATTTCCTGTTTTTCTAGCCTGTTAGAATCCAATATTTGAATAATCTGAAATATCTTAATGACTGAATTATCTACTTTTTTAAGTTAAACAGTACCTAAGTACATATGAACAACTATTAAATATAGATGATGCTAACCAAATAGTACATTTTCAACCAACAGAAGCTTCCAGAAAAGATTGAAGGCAGGAGCCAGCTGGGGCTGGGGCTGGGGCTGCCTTCAGATCTGGGGCCATCACACTGTGAATTATAGTTTCCAGAGTTCTCCCAGGCAGCATCAAGGCAGCTCTGATGGAGTCTCCAGGAGATTGTTATGCACTCAGTGGGCAGCAGAACAAAAGCCCCGGAGGCTGAGTCATTTGCCCAAGCACTATAGTTTACTCTGGCAAAGCAGGTTGACTTTAAAGCTACTTCCATACAAGCATACAGAAAATATAACCGTCTGAAAAATAGTTCTTTTCCTTCATCTCTACAGTAACTGCTCTTCCCCTGCCTGTTTTAAAGCCCAGGTAAACTGCTGCCCAAACCATCTACTGTAAAGCCTCCCCGGCTGCCACTGCGAGAGAGGGGCCTAGAAAGGCAGCGTGGCCCCAACAGCATGGCTCAGGGGTTGAACGTTGACCTATGAGCCAGGAGGTCATGGCTCGATTCCAGGTCACGCACATGCCCAGGTTGCGGGCTCGATCCCCAGTGGGGGGCATGCAGGAGGCAGCTGATCAATTATTCTGTCTCATCATTGATGTTTCTATCTTTCTCTCTCTCCCTTCCTCTCTGAAATCAATAAAAATACATAAAAGAAAAAAAAATAGTACATTTTCTACTGTCATAATAAGTCATTATGAATTAGTGAGTTGGAGTCAAAGGGTACAAACTTTTAGTGATAAGATGAATAAGTTTTGAAGTTCTAATGCACAGCATGGTGACTATAGTTAAAAATAATATACTTGAAATTCTCTAAGAGAATAACTCTCAAGTGTTCTCACCACACACAATGGTAACAATGCAAAATGATAGATATGTTAACTAGATTGATTGTGGTCATATTTTCACAATGTATACATATACCAAAATATCGATTGTAAACCTTAAATATATACATTTTTTGTCAACCATTCCTCAATAAAATGCAAAGGGGAAAAGCACTGTAGTTTACTCTGATAAAGTAGGTTGACTTGTTTTAAAGCTACTTGAATACAAGCAACACAGAAAATTTAACCATCTGAAAATAGTGGAGATACAAGAAATCATTTATATTGAGAAAAATCCTTAAAAGATTCTTTTTTTCTTTAAGAAGTGAAATTCATAAAATCAGGAACTCATGTATTTTCATCTTTAATCTTTACTATTTAATTGCTACTTTTAACAAATAGGTAAACTTAAGAATCCTCAATTTAGTTAATAGTAAATTTTTATCTGTCAACATAGGATATTAATTTTGTTAATCTTGCAAGTATAGTCAGAAAGTTATTTCTTTTTATATAACTTGCATTAAAAAACAACGATGCTTTAAATAGTTTACTACTAAGAATCTTTTGGATTCAATGGCTTTAAACTTCACTGTCACTTAGGAGGCATATGTCAGAAATGTTTTTTGAGTTTTTTTGTGTTTGTTTGTTTTTTGTAGAGTATAAACTACGTAAGTGCAGAATAATTTTTTGAAAATTAAATAATGTAAAAAAAAACACAGACGTGAATTCATAGCAATGTGTTTTTCAAACAGCTTTTTAAAAATAAAAAATAAAATTAAAAATAAATAAAATGAAGTGGTAGCACTGTATCATTCTACCAATCCATGTTCTTTTTTTCCTATGTTTACTTTTGAAATAAATGTTTAAAAACTAACTTCCAAATAGCATGCTATTTTAAAGCGATACATGCTTGTATTTGTCTGCCTATAATATTGTTATAAATATTGCACTACATATGTAGTAGAGAGAGAAAAATTATAAACTAGGCTGTTTGTTCTGATTCAATTCATATTATGCAAGACATCAATTCTAAAGCTTGCAGTTACTTGTCTCAGCTCCATGGTGGAGCCAAAAGCATGATCTTCACATTTTCCCTTGAACTGAAAGTAGCATGTATATAAATCTTGGTAACTTGCACTTAATTATAATACTTAATATTTCATAAAATGTGTTTACAAATAATGCATTTCTCCTGCAAATCTGTTATTAATAGAGTGACAATTTAAAGCGTCACAATTTGAGTCACCATTTGGGTACTTTATTAATGCCATCGGCGATATTACAATGATACAAATGCAAAGTACACATTTTGTAAAAGAGGAAATAAAATAATAAAGTCCTTATGGAAAATATTTTCATAAATGTTTAGGTTGCATTCTTTGTACAAAAAAAGAGAGAAAAGCACAGCTTGTTACAAACATTTTAAAGACAAGTTGGAAAACATGTACAAAAGAGATTTCTAAAGAAAGGACTTGTAATTTAGTATATTGTTTAAAGAGTTGCTAGGCATCTCCAAAGTAAAAGAAAATTGCTGAATCTGGCATTCCCTGATTAATCATACTTTGCATTTAAATGGGACCTTTCACATTGAAAGTGCCTTTCAAGTATAAACTAATTAAGTCTCAAAATACTACCAGGAGGCCAATCAACCTTCTTTTCAGGAATGGAGACACAGAGGCTGGATGGTTAAACAGCATTTTTTTCCCCACCAGTGAGGGAATTTTACATAAATATAGACAAGATAATTGAGAACTACTTGATGGTTGTTGTTTTTTTCTGTAAATCCTCACCAGAGGATATCTTTTCCATTGCTTTTCTGAGAGAGTGGAAGAGATGGGAAGAGGGGGTGGGGAAGGGAGAGAGAGGAGGAAGGGAAAAAGAAGAGGGAGAGGGAGAGAGGGAAGGGGAAGGGGAGGGGGAGAGAAAGGGGAGAGGAAGAAGGAGTGAGGGAGGGGGAAGGGAGAGAAGGAGCAGGAAGAGAAGGGGGAGGGGAGAGGAGGAGAGGGGAGAGAGGGTGGAAGAGAAAGAAACATCAGGCCTAAACCAGCAGTCAGACATTCCTCTCACAATCCTGGACCGCTGGCACCTAATTGCTCACCTGCTTGCCTGCCTGGTCGCCCCTAACTGCCCCCCCCCCCCCCGCCGGCCTGATCACCCCTTGCTGCCTCTGCATAGTGGGCTGATTGCCCCTAATTACTCCCCCCTGCTGGTCACCCCACTGCCCCCCTGCCGGGCTGGTTACCTCTACTCCCCCCACCCTCCACGCTGGCCTGGTAGCCCTCAACTTCCTGCCCCTGCCAGCCTGGTTACTGCTGGCCTGGTCGCCCCTAAGTGCTCCCTCTGCTGGTCTGGTTATCCCTGTTATGCCCAGATTTCAAGATCCCCAATAGACCACACCAGGGAGCCAGCTGTGTCCGATGCAAAAGCAAAGAGTCTTTTATTATTATAGACCCGGGTCTGGCTCCCAGCCTCCACTGACAAAATGGCGAGATGAGAGAGCCTGCCCCATGAGGAAAAAAGGGTTTTAATAGGGGGGGTGGAGTGAGGGGAGGAGAGATGACTGTGGGCACTGCCGATTGGCCAGGCGCAAGTCGGGTCTTGTCACACAGGATGTGGTCACATCCATGGCACGCACATTCCTTGATTGTCATTGGTTAGTTTAAAGAATTGCCCCATGCAGCCTGCTTGTGCAGTTGTTTGGTTGTCCCTCACTAACCCCACTGCTGGCCTGGTCAGAGGCAGCCATCTTGTGAGGGCATGAGGGTTAATTTGCATATTATCTCTTTATTATATAGGGTTATAAAGATTACTTAATCAGCCAATATCTTTGTCATGAAAGAACTGTGCACAGAGATAAGCTTTCCAACATCCACTGCATGGTGCAATGTATTGATCATGAGCATTAATTTGAGAAGCATAGGCATATTGAAGCTTAAAGGTTTTCCAATTTTAAAGATATTCACTTCTGTCAAAATTGCTTATGGCACAATCTAATTTTTAGACCAAATACTAAATAATATATGCAGTCATATATAAAATTCATGCTTAGTGATCTGAATGAAAAAGTGACCCATAATCATAAAGTTTGCTGCATGTGAATTTACATCAGAGTTTGGAACATATAAGTTTTTCTCACTTAGAGCACATTAAAGTCAATAAGAGCAAAGAAAAATTGATTATTATTTTTCCTATGTTTTTTTTTTCTATTCTGTTATGTTTGCAATCATTATAGGAAAAGATGTGCAAAGCTGTTTGTATATATAGAAATGAAAAGAATTTAATACAAAGAGAGTTTCAGTTAAAAATGCTTTTAATTATCATGCTACTTGCTGTAAATATATGTGATAATTTATGGGAAAATCCTTATTAATTTGATTGCTTTTAAATTTCAGTACTCATTATGAACATTAATATGGCTTTCACACATTCCAATGATAAGCTTATTCATGTTAGAATGTGATAATATATAAAAACCACATGAAAAATGCTAACTAAATATATGAAAATTGAATTAATATTTATAAGGATAGTTCAAGCTAATATTTAATGTGCAAACATACTGAAACAAAGACATTAAAAATAGCAAGTTAGACGCAAAAAAAAGAAACATAAAAAAGCACTACAGTTTTTCTAATCTCTTTCGACATCACCCAGTTTAGCATTCAACTACATACATTACTAGGATATAAACACAAAAATAATCAGGTTCTAACTCTGTTATATGATTGAGAACCAGTTTGATCAAATTTTGGATGCATTGAGTCCTCTATTAGATTACATAATGGAAACATATCAAGAGTATGTGATGGGTCTGATTCTTAGCTTAATGAAATTGTATTAGAAGAATCATTCTGACTACAAAGTTATACAGTAGTTACATTTAGGGACAGACATTAACTTTGTGGCATATTTCCCTTTATGGATTTGGTCACTTTCAGATTTGGTCTCTCATTTTGCTTTGCAAATTCTACTACCTCACTGAAATATGATTGTCACTTTATAACTGTTTTGGACAATGCTAAAGTATTTGACAGAGTCCAAAACCTCAATAACATAACTGGGGAGTGAGAGGGGAGATTAGGACATGTAGTAAATAATTATACATACACATACTCAACATTATACTGATATCTATGACACTATTATATCAGATGCTTAGATATCAGAATTATAATGATATCTAAGGCTAAAAATTTCCATGGGAAAGAGCCCCTCTTAAATAAAAGCCGATTGCTATAAATATCAGCAATTTTCTAATATATTCATTGCAGATTCTTGAAATAAATGTTTACACACACTCTAGGTCAGGCACTGTACTAAAAGTCACCAGTCTCTCTGATCTTGAACTTTACAGTGTGATGTTAAAAAAGGTATCAACAAGTATTTTAGGTGCTGAAAGGAGAAACTAACAGAGGGCAGCTGGAATTTGCAGGGCACTCCACAAAAATGACTGTATGTGAAAGAAGCTTTAAACAGCAGGTCAGAATTTATACCCGGGGCTTGAAGATCCCTGAGGTAAACCCATCAGAAACAAAGCATTGGCTTTTTACTACAGTGACTTCTGACAACTACCTGGAGTGAGGCCCAACATCACAGATGAAAACCACAGTCCTCCACAAGGCTGCCCTCATTTTAGACACCAGTTCCAAGTTCAGGGGTTCCCACTTCCCGTTCATGTTCAATGATGTTCTGGAATGACTTACAGAACTCAGGAGAGCACTATACTTACACTGACAGTTCCATTATAACGAAACAGTACAAATTAGAACCATCCAAGGGGAGAGATATACATCTATGTCTGTGAGGGTCCCCAAGGCAAAGTTTCTATTATTCTCTCCCAGTGGAATAAGGATGCATTACTTCCCGGTACATCTTTGTATGGCAGTATGCAGAGTACTACCAACCCAGGAAGCTCACCTGAGCTTTGGTGCTCATCATTTTTATTGAGGCTTAATTATGTAGTCATGATTGGTTGGACTACTGGCTATGTGACTCAGTCTTTAGCCTCCCCGCCCTCCACCTCCCCTTCCTCCGCCCCCACTTCCATTCCTGGATTTCAGGCTAATGTTACCATTATATGGTTAAATCTCCAACCCTTCAAGGGGTAGGGAACGCCTGACCCATGGGCTGCATAAGGTCCATGAAATCATTTGGTCTGGCCCTGCCAAGGCATTAGGGTGAGTTAAGTAAATGTTTGACCAAGTATAGCAGGCTAATTTTTAAGCTGATAAATTTGTATGGCCCACGAATGATGTCCTAAATATCCAAATGTCCCTTAGGAGAAAAAAGATTCCCCACCTCTGCTTAAACACATGGTCGGTCTTTCTGGCTTGACCAGCCCTCACCCTGAGTCATGTCCTTAGCATAAACTATCTAGGTCCTAGCATGAGTGACCTGTTAGTATAAATTATCAGATGTGGTCCTAATGGGAGACCAGCATGAATAACAAAGACATGCCTGTCACTCAGAAAATTTCAAGGTTCTGAAAGGCTACCCCCAGTAACTGAGAACACCAATGAACTTTTATTTTTATCATTTACTCAATGACAGTCTTTACAATTCAGTTAAAGACTATTATTGGTTCCTTTCTTTTTCTGTTTACAGCAATGACCCAGTTCTTCTAATCAAGGAAGTTTACTATTATAATAATACTGGTAGGAATCAACTTTAATAATTGGCTTGTATGAAAAGATTAGGGGACATCATAGGGCTGGGAAAGGAGTGAGGGGAGTGATGCTATGGCTTCAGCTGAAAAACTTTAAGAGGTGCCAAAAACCTCAGTCGTCAAAATAAATCATAGTCCATGTGATATTTTAAAATCAAAGTTAATGCAAATGAATCTATAAAAAATAAAATACCATATTTAAAAGAAAAGGCAATATTAGCATTACTGTTTTCTCCTTTTGCCTCTGGCACCAATATGGCTTGGCATGGCACTGGGACCCTGCCTACTTTTGAAATATTCAGGTACGCAAAGTAGTTAACCCAGACTTCCTAGATCAGCAGTCGCCAACCTGTCAGACCTCGTGGACCACCAGTGGACCACTGGTTGGCGACCGCTGCGCCAAAGGTTTCCTTAACAGAAAATAATGCCAGACTCCACCAAATGAAGACAGGACTCCCAATGCATCTCTTACGTTGGCCATGATGGGCCCAAGTGTTAGGCAGGTGCGTCAGTGGGCTCTGGTCCTCATGACTTCAGAGGGTCAAATTAGGGAAGGTAGGCTTTTTAAAGAGGAGTGGTGTGTCTTCTCAGAAGATAGGCTTTTGAGTGATTATCAAACCTAATCTACTCAAACAACTTTCTCCCTCTAGGTTCTAAGAAGAGCTGTTGGTGATAGTAAGCCCTTATGTGCCAGACCCACCAAATGCCTTCACTGTTCAGAATTACTCCTTAATTCTAATATTTTTCACTATTAACTCTCCTGTTTCTTCTTTATCTCTTTTATTGGCTTCTAACTATTTCTCACTCCTGTCTCCCAGTCCATTTTTTCCCCTACTGTTTTATATTTACCATCAATATTATTACAATTCTCCCAAGAGCAATATCTATTTTACTACTTCAGTTCTGCCTCTGTTCTTTCCCATTTTTCTGTACCTGTGTTTCTCACTCTCCCATATCTCCCCTAATTTCTCTTTCCTTCTCCTTTTCAGTTATAATTTTTTCTTTTCTGTATAAATTTATTAGTGCAAGCAAGTATATATATTGAAATGTTTGCTATATCTTTCTTGCTTTGAATTAAAAGTCAGGGACAAAATCTCTCTTAATCCATCCATTTCTTTTTGAAGAATAAAACATTAAAATACATATATGATTTAGATTGAAAAAATTATGCAGGAGGTTACATTTTAAAGACAGATATCACTGGAATAACTTTTACAAATGCAACTTTTAACAATGCAATTCCCAATGTCTAAGTACTTAAAATTATATACAAATTAGCGTTATTATTTTGTGTAAAAGGATGCAATTTTAGGAAACTTAACTTCACTTTAGATCAGCCGTGGGCAAACTACGGCCCGCGGGCCGGATCAGGCCTGTTTGAAATGAATAAAACTAAAAATAACAAAAGACCGTACCCTTTTATGTAATGATGTTTACTTTGAATTTATATTAGTTCACACAAACACTTCATCCATGCTTTTGTTCCGGCCCTCCTGTCCAGTTTAAGAACCCATTGTGGCCCTCTAGTCAAAAAGTTTGCCCACCCCTGCTTTAGATTAATAATAGGCACTTTAAAAAGTGTCTATTAAACTGCCATTATTAATTCAGATAGCGTTAGAGGTTCATTCACAGATAATGCCAATGGTGCATTTAATGTAAGTACAGAAACAGAAAGAGAATGTATAGAAAGAAAGTCATTCATAATTTTTAACCTCTTTCCAAAGAGTGTTTATGTCATGTTTTTGATAAAAACATATTGAATATGAGTCATTAAAATCTTCTCAAAAGAAACCAGCAAAATTAGAAAAAACAGCAACAAAGTAAAATGGCCATTCTAAATATTTACAGGTTTTATTTTAATAAAAACAACCTATATAACCTACATAATAAAAGCCCAGCGACCATAATGGCATAATGACCAGAACAACCATTCGACCAGTCACTATGAGGTGCATTGACCACTTCTCGGTCCCTCCCCCTGGCCTGCAGGCCCCAATCACTCAATGGCAAATGGGGAACCGGGGTGGATGGTGGTGGGGCGGGACAGGGGACTGGCGAGCAGGCAGAAGATGACCCTGATCACAGGCTAGGCCTAGGCACCCTACCTGTGCACGATTTCATGCGCTGGGCCTCTAGTTATTAATAATGTAACAGTGAACAGAGAATGAAGGAGATCTCTATAAACACTGTAAATAATAGATACTCAACAGTAAGGTTGACTGTTCTAAGTGGTGCATATAAATCTTTTGATTCCTGCAGCAATAATGCAGATCTTAATTAGTTTTTGAAAAGCATTTAAGCAAGCCTTAAAATGCTCAAACAATTTCCACAATATAACACTATACCTGCTCAAAACATTTCTCAATGAATGAAGTAAGTTGGCCTTGGTTTTGATGATCCCTCTGTCATTCTCCAATAATAGATCTCTACTTTTATGTCTACAACTGGTCTATTCTGGAGCTGAATATATAGTTTTAGAGTATTCTGTTTATTAATAACTAGAGGCCCGGTGCACAAAATTAGTGTAAGGGTAGGGTCCCTAGACCTGGCTGGCGATCAGGGCCTATCTGTGGGGTGACCAGCGGGGCGATCGGGGAGGGCCCTGCTGGCACCCATCTTGGCTGGCCTTGGGCCTGCGGGCTGAGGGCAGCTCCTGCATTGAGTGTCTTCCCCCTAGTGATCAGTGCATGTCACAGCAACAGGTCATTCCACCAGCACTTTTGCCTTGAAGTCTATTTGCATATTAGGCTTTTATTATATAGGACTAGAGGCCCAGTGCATGAAATTCATGCACAGGGGGGTCCCTCAGCCCAGGCTGCACCCTTTCACAATCTGAGACCCATTAGGGGATGTCCGACTGCCAGTTTAGACCCACGGATCAGACTTAAACTGGCAATCGGACCTCCCTCTCACAATCCGGGACTGCTGGCTCCCAACTGCTCCCCTCCCTGCCTGCCTGATCACCCTTAACCACTCTGCCTGCCTGCCTGATCACCCCTAACTGCTTGCTTGGCTTGCCTGCCTGCCTGATCACACTTAAGTGCTCTGCCTGCCTGCCTAATCACCCCTAACTGCTTGCCTGCCTACCTGGTCGCTCCTAACTGCCTCTGCTTTGGCCCCCACTGCTACGGTTTCGCCCAGAAGGACGTCTGGAATGATGTCCAGAAGATCATTCGGCTGTCTGGTCTAATTAGCATATTATGCTTTTATTATTATAGATGTGTTTCAGATTAAATTAAAATTAAATTTTATTTATTAAAATTTGACCTTTGTCAAAAATAATTTGATTCATTTTAAATTTAAATAATCAAATAAACTACAGATTTGATTGTAGTGGTATATATTAGCAGTATTATAAAGCATTGGAAATAGCAAGTTTTTCAGAAAAATATCTAATATAAATAACAAATAAATATTCAATGATAAAAATAAAGTAATACATAAAATTAAATCAGAAAAATGGATATTCTATGAGAGTGAAAATTAATAGGAAAGTATTATAAGGACCATCATGTTGCTGCTCCTTTGTTACATTAATCCTTACTAATATAGGGCTAGTAACATAACACATAGCACCTCCAAAACGTCTGTAATAGTGGTTCTCAAACTTGGATACTGATTTCCCTGATGGCATAAAAAATCTACAGAGGAAGGACAGGGACAATTTAAGAGGGTGTATTTATAGATTCTCACCTTCCATCTGTACTACAGTCTAAACAGATTTTCATAATCTTCCCGTTTACATCAGAAAGTCACACTCCTCACAGATCACAAATATTACTTAGATGTATTGGACTGAGGTGTGAAAATCTCCAAGCACAAAGAAAGTGGAGTTTTACTTGCAGTCAACACACCATAAATCTATAGGTTCCTAAGTTGCCCTTGATTATGGATATTTCTGTGAAGGATAATGTATCCTTTTAGAATGTATTATTTTGGCTCACATTGGAATAATCTGAATTTATGTACATGGAGAACAATATTGGCTGATTACTAAAGTATTTTTGAATCACTTCTTACCAGAGTAATGACATGCACAGTATAGGAAAAATTGTAGATCACTTGTGTTACTATTTCAGTTCACTTTAGGCTCAAATGAAATCTGATTACTTCAGAAAGTTATTAAGATGTATGCCCAGTTTATAAAATTATAGAAAAGTTATTTATAACATTTTTCCAGGCAGTAGAGTTTTATCACCATATAAAAACAGAGATTAAAAGTTAGTTGACTGCTCAATGAAGTTATAATTTTAATAATGTAGTGCCTAAAAATAATAGAGATGCTTTCTTGTAATGAAA